>NC_044996.1:124530071-124661191 GCF_008728515.1 Papio anubis
AGGTGAGCCTTGGCTGGTACCATGAGCAATGCTCAGTGCTGGTCACTATGCATGGCAGCTCTAGGCTAGTGAGTCAAGGGTGGGCCAAGAGAGCCAGGTTAGAAACCACATGTTTGTAGAGTCCTGAGGGGGAATTATAAGAAGAGAATGAGAGAATGTGACATCCAAAATGAGTAGAAGAGCAAGGGTCAGAATCTGAACAGATTTATCCAGCTGGTGAGGTCCACTTGCTCTAGGATCAAGTCAGAGCCCTAGACCAAGTGGGCCTCACCAGCTAGATGTAATCACACCCTGCCCCAGTATTTAAGGATTTTGGAGTCAGACCAACCTGAATTGGAATCCAGTTGTGTGATTTTGAGTAACTAAGCTCTCTAAAATTCAATTTCCTCATCTTTAAAATGTGGACAATATTATCTTTACTAAAAGGATATTATGAGTTAAAGTCTATAATGTATATTTTAGGTTAGACTTTTTTACACCCCCTCCCTACCACTGCTTCCACAAACCACTCCCCATTACCCACCCCACCCACTTCCTCAGGCACAACCCATAACCCCAGCGAGGATAACAGCTGACAATATGTCAAAACTCACTAGTTGTCTTGGAGTTTAGATTTGTCTCCCTTTTAATGATTATCAGTAATCACCACCAGAGAAGTCCATTGGAAAATAACACTTCCAAATAGTATATCCCTTCCCACAAGAAGAGGCCACTGCCTAACCGCCCAACGGACACCATGAAAGTTCATACCTTGGCCAGGACAGGAAGTTATTGTGGTCTGTAGCTATCACTGGAATTTCAAAGTGGCAACTGCAGATGAGTACATAAACCCTAACATACCTTGGGTAAAATTTAAAAAAAAAAAAAATAGATAAGCCCAGCACAGTGGTGCACACTCGTAATCCCAGCTACCAGAGAAGTGAGAAGATTGGGAGGATTGCCTGAGGTCAGGAGTTCAAGGCCAGTCTGCACAAAAGAATGAGACCACCTCTATTAAATGAAAAGTGACACTTAAGATGAAACATTTAAATAGAAGCATTCTGGATAATTCAGAAGACCTGATTTTTAGAAAATATATTCTTGCTTTCAATAGGCATTTTTTCTTGCATGCTTTGCCATTACTAAAAGCAGCAGCAGCAGCAGTCAAAGTAAATAGGGACTTAAATCAGTCAGGCTGTGAGGAGTTGGGGCATAGAATAGGGAGGCTATGCTTCTAATGATTATTCTTATTTATTTTTCCAAATAACTTTGAAAACACAAGATAACCTACATTTTACAGCAAATGAAGATACTGGACCAGGGGGAAAAATAACTTGCCCCAGGATATAAATCAGAAAAGTTGGAACTAGAGGTTAAAAGAGGTCTGTACCAACACTCTGGGCACCACACTGCACCCATCAAAGAACATTGGCGGGGTGAAGAGCCAGGACTCATCCAAAGAGGAGTGAGAGCCTCACTGATCCAAATGATGCAGTGAGGGAAACTGTGAGAAATAAGCCAGGGTAAGGATAAGACTGCCAGGGATTCAAAGCAAAAACACATCTCTGAGAAGGCTAAAGTGGTTTACAGAAAGACTTACCCTCTTGGAATGAGTGAGTGCCACATGATACTGGGCATTTCACTATTTCCACAGGGCCTTACAATACTGACACAAACTTCTTTACTCTAAGAGGACATTGCTGCACATTGCTAAACACATTTCTCTAAAAGGTAAGTCCTCTGAGAACAGAGCTTATGTCCTCCTTTGTGTTCTTAGAGTACCTTATGGGCAAACTGAACGACTCTTGTCCTCCTGCAAGAAGATGTTACTCACTGATGGGCATTTGGGTTGCTTCCAAGTCTTTGCTGTTGTGAATAGTGCTGCAATAAACATACATGTGCATGTGTCTTTATAGTAGCATGATTTATAATCCTTTGGGTATATACCCAGTAATGGGATTGCTGGGTCAAATGGTATTTCTGGTTCTAGATCCTTGAGGAGTCGCCACACTGTCTTCCGCAATGGTTAACTTATTTACACTCCCACCAGCAGTGTAAAAGCGTTCCTATTTCTCCACATCCTCTCCAGCATCTGTTGTTTCCTGACTTTTTAATGAGCACCATTCTAACTGGCATGAGATTGTGTCAAATTGTGGTTTTGATTTGCATTTCTCTGATGACCAGTGATGTTGCGCTTTTTTTCATGTTTATTGGCCACATAAATGTCTTCTTTCGAGAAGTGTCTGTCCACATTCTTTGCCCACTTTTTGATGGGGTTGTTTTTTTCTTGTAAATTTGTTTAAGTTCTTTGTAGATTCTAGATATTAACCCTTGGTCAGATGGATAGATTGCAAAACTTTTCTCCCATTCTGCAGGTCGCCTTGTTCACTCTGATGATGGTTTCTTTTGCTGTGCAGAAGCTCTTTAGTTTAATTAGATCCCACATGTCAATTTTGGCTTTTGTTGCCACTGCTTTGGTGTTTTAGTCATGAAGTCCTTGCCTATGCCTATGTCCTGAATGGTATGGCCTAGGTTTTCTTCCAGGGTTTTTATGGTTTTAGGTCTTACATTAAGTCTTTAATCCATCTTGAGTCTTTAATCCCTTCCTCATTGCTTGTTTTTGTCAGGTTTGTCAAAGATCAGATGGTTGTATATCCCAGCCCGCGGGATCGTCACTGCAGGCCCTGGAAGAGGGGGTGGGAATTTGGGGAACAAGAGATACGAGAAATGGAGACAAGACAGTGCTCTGATCAAGTCTCTTTTAATGGCGGTAATGCAGTGCCTTATATACACTTGGAGGGGAAGGGGTTGGGCCAAGGCGAAAATGATCTCATTTCGGAGGGTGTGGCCAGATAGGTATTGGTTTCTCTGGTCGAACGTCATGTGGCACCTGCGCTGTCAGGTAGTAATTTTCGCGGGCGCGGGAAAAATGGGTGAAGAAGAAGCAGGAAGAGCGCCATCTTTTATGAGGTATTAATACAGGGGAAAAGGCAAAGATAGGGAGGAGGTGTAAGGTAGAAATGAATAAAGCTCAGGCGTTTTTAATCGTCAATTATTATTCGCTATGGCCAGGGCGTGCAGCTCTGGACAGTTTTAAATAGCAGAGCTTGGATTTGAACCCGCGTTTTATCACTTCTAATCCACAGCACCACAGGGACAGGAGATAGCTATTTAGCGTAAGGAGATTTTAGCACAGGAAAACTGTTTTATTGTTTTTATTGCCTGTATTTTAGATATGAATATTTTATGCTACTTATTTTGGGGCAATTATTTCTATTTACTTTTCTTAGCTTTTGGTAAACTTCCCTCTGAAAATATTAGTCTTCCTTTCCATTCTAAAGTGGAGGAAAAAAGGTGTTTTCATTTCATTCTAATTACAAGGAGAAGTGAGTACTCAGCCTCTAGTGTGGCTGTCCCACTCAGCCTGGCAATCATTATTCTGAAGCTCATTATTGCTCAGACCTTAAGGTTTAGTTTTACTAAGGAATCCCATTCATTATCAAGGACATGCAGCAAAAAATAGATTCTGAAAAGTTAAATATAGAAAGTCCAGGCCATCATTTAGATGTCAGAGTCATAAAGAAAATGACAATGATTTACAGAGTGTCAGAACAGGAAGAAACCTCAAATACCACCCTGTTCACTCCATTTACAGATGAAAGACCTGAGATCCAGAGAGGTTAAATAACATGCCAGTGCCAGAGGTCATAGGAAGGTAGTACAGAATCGGGGCAGAGCCAGATCACCTGAATAAAATGATTTTTCTATCCATGACACCACAGTGACCCAGATTTTATTTTTTCAACTTCCTACTCAAAATCCTCAAGTAGAAAGTTTAAAAAAATGCTTCTGATTGCCAAGTGGACCGCACAAATATTGGTCTCTTCTTTTGCTTTGTTCCTAGAGTAGAAGCTTGGAAACATCTAAGAAGACGAGCGTGAAATGGGTGGTATTTCTCACGTGCCTTTTCTGTGTTTCTTACTCCTCTCTTTTTATTTCTTACCCCCAGAGATTTATTTTCCCTTTCTGGTAGAAGGGTTTAAGCTTCAAGGTGTCTATATTGGTTAAATATTGTAGCAGTTTTAGAACCCGGCCCCCAAATTATTTGACATTCCTCACAAAGGAAGTTCTGTATCCTCTGCCCTTGACTATGGGCTCTGAGGATTCTGGACTGATAAAATATGGCAGAAGTGAGGCTGAGCCTGTTTCTGGGTCCAAGACTTAAGAAATTGGCAGTTTCTACTTTCTGTCTCTTAACATGCTCATTCTTAGAACCCAGTCACCATGTGTGGGAAAGCCAAGGAGAGGTACATGTGGAGAGGTCCCCAGTGAGCTCAAGCTGGAAGCCAGCACCAACTTGCCAGTCACAAGTGAGCCTTCTTGGAAGTGAGTATTCCAGATTCCTTCAAGCTGCCCCATGTGGAAGAGAGGAGCCTTCCCTGCCGAGCTCTGCCCAAATCCCAGATTTGTGAGCAAATAAATGATTGTTGTTGCAAGCCACTAAGTATGTTTATTTTATTTTATTTTTGAGGGTGATGTTACATAGCAAAAGATAACTCAAGCAGGTATTTCCACAAAAATGCTACATAACAAGCCACACCCCAAATCATTTGGCTTTAAACAACAGACATTTATTCTCACAGATCTTCAGGTCATTTGGAAAAGCTCTGTTCTATTTACCTCCTCTGTGGTTTCAGCTGAGGGGTCACACTACCCAGGAGAAGCCTTTCTCAGGGGATGGCAGAAGTACAAGAGGGCAGGCAAAAGACACAAGGCCCCTTAGGGCCTCAGCTCACAACTGGTTACTCTTGTTTCTGCCAATATGCTATTGGTCAAATCAAGTCACACAGCCAAGCCCAAAGTCAACTGGTGAGGAAATAGAATTGGTCCCTGTAATTAGAGGACCTGCAAAGTCACAAGTCCCACAACAAAGGTGGAAATACAAAAAGAAGTGAAAAATTAGTACCAATTGTGCACCCTACCACAGTGTCTGAATAGAACTGAGCAATTTTGGAATAAGCTGAAAATATCTCCTTTTATTTTATTTTATTTTATTTTATTTTTATTATTTTTTGAGACAGCGTCTCGCTCTGTCGCCCAGGCTGGAGTGCAGTAGTGTTATCTCAGCTCACTGCAACCTCCACCTCCTGGGTTCAAGCGATTCTCCTGCCTCAGCCTCCTGAGTAGTTGGGATTACAGGTGCATGCCACCATGCCCAGATCATTTTTGTGTTTTTAGTAGAGACGGGGTTTCACGACATTGGTCAGGCTGGTCTAAGCATTACTAGATTCTCTGAGATCTACTATCAGGTTGTTTTACTGCTTTTAGCAAATTTAAGAATAAAATGAAAGTAAATTCAAGAAGAAGAAAAAAGAACTTGTATGCACAATATTTTTTTTTAACTTTGAGTGGGCTGGGAAAAAAATACTGAACTCAGAAGAAACTGCTGCTGGAAAAACAAGACTTTTTTTTCCTGTTTGAACTAAGCTCTATGATATCTGGAGGTGAATAATTTTGCCTTTGTAAAGTAGATTCTTCCAGGGAAGGTGTATGTCATATTCCCAGTAAAACCACAGGTTTCCCATGAGGATAAAAATACTATTTTGGGGGAGCAATAGAAAGATATAGTATTCTTCTTTGCCTTCCTATAGATATTGAAGATTAAATTGGGAGGTTAGTTTAGTCTGTGAATGCTTCCTTTTAGATAACCCGATTTGGGGTGATATCAAAAGAAAGCAAACCCTGTTGATGGTGGATTTATTCTGTGTCAACTTAGCTAGCCTGGAACTATGTTTCCCAGAATTCCCTTCTCTCCTACTTTTTAGTTCACATAGGTCACAAGAGACATTTTGGGTAAGATTTGCACAGTGGAGGTAAAGCAGTGTCCATATTCTTTTTTACACTTGAAAGGACAGTGAAGGGCACATGGTGATGTTGCAGTTCCCACACATTGTCACTGATCTGCTGACTCACCCTGTTGGTGTAGGGCAACAGCTGGTCCCAGACCTCCTCCAGTTCCTGCCAGATCTTCTAGAGCTTCTCCAAATCCTGGACTACTTTATGCAGCTTCTGGGGGCAAATGTCAGATCTATCTTTCCTCCAACTACAAGTATGTCTTTCCCTTAACTTCTCTGACTCCCACATCAAATCCATATTCAGCATTATGAGGAAGGGCATTGAATTCTCCTTCGTGTCACTGCATCATTGAAGTTGGAGGCTTGAGAGAAGTTTGAGACTGGCACGCATCCTGGCTTGTCCTCATGGGTTCTAGTCCGTCCCTACTTTTTCTTACTTTTCGTCCATCTTTCCTTCCCAGTTACCTGTCCTGCAGATGTCAGACCCAGCACCAGGTGCAGAAGCAACCATCATACAAAAATTAAGCTTTCTTAATTACGTAAGTCAAATTCTTGTAATAAATCCTTTATATAATTGCTTATAGTTTTGCTTCTCTAATCAATTCCTAACATATATAAGGATCTTACATAAAATTCAAATTGATTTATCTTTCTAATATTTCTTCCAAATACTCAAATCTTTCAGTCTATAGTAAATGCTTATCAGATGCCAGGCACTGTGTTAAGCATTAAAGGAAAGAAGATGAGTAAGACAGATGATAGTTCCTGCCCTGGGAGACTCAGTATCTATACATGCTAAGCTATGTTAAGAAACCAATAGCCACTGTTAAATACAAAAGATATTATAATGATCCAACTCCTAGAACTAAAATTTATGTTCTCAACCCAGGATGCTGTAGTGATTTCTCTGTGACCTGTGATGTCTGGGTACAGTAGGGCTGCTTGATGACATACATGTATGATAGGGAATAGGGTAACATGGCAATTACTTACCATGATACTCCAGTGACATGTCACAGTCTTAAATGGCCTAGCAATGCTGGAACAAATTTTTCCCATGCCCAGAGCATAATGCCAGAAGTCTATAAAAGTAGTGCTACTAATAAAATAATATAGGTCAAGAGGTTAGAAATCTAGCCTGCTCCCTGAAGAAAAAAAAAAATGGTTCCCAGGCATCAGGGGTCTGGTGGCAGAGAGGTGGTGTGTGTGTGTGCTTGTGTGCATGTGTGTGCAGGCTTCAAGCTATGGGGAGGTTTAGCACCAAACTTAGTGCCCTTGGGAAGAGGCACAAATACAATATAACTTGCTGGAACAAGATAAGAGGAAACTGTGCAGTGATGCTGCTCCTTGCAACGATGTCTTCTGTGCACATATTTCTAAGTTATGGATGACCTCATAATTGGTTAAATATACTATGGTAAATCAATGCCACAAAATATTGTGCAGCTATAAAAAAATAAGGTATTTGTATATGGATTGATGATAGAAAAAGCTCTGAAAAAACTGGTGCTCCAAAAGGTGAGAATGTGCCCATTGGCTCTGCTACTTACTACAGCATTTGTCCAAAGATACCACATTTCCAAGTACAAGAAAATCCAGGTTCAAAAATTAAGTACCTTGCAAACATATGGTGCCCCTCCAGTCTGGGGTGAAGAGATTAAGGGTAATTATTTGCAGTGAAGACCATTACAAATGACCATAGTCACTTATTTGATAGAGTGAATGGCTCCTCTTCTTGACAAACTCGCCAATGTAATGGGGAAACTGGAAGCCCACGAGGTTGTTTTCAAAAATCATTCCATTCATCTACCACATAAACTATCAGAAACAAAACAAAACAAAGCACAACCAAGAATCCAAACATCCTGGAGAGAAGCTAAAAGGTGAGTAAGTGCTGAAACAACTGAAAACTCCTGCCTGCTAAGAACGAAGAGAGCACTTGTTAACCACCTCGCCAGCACACTCAGTCAGCAGAATATAGCCTTGTACGACAGAGCCTCAGGGCTTAAAAAAAGTGAAGAGAATCCCATTAGAGCCCTCTGAGGACTAGCTCAGGCACTCTCACGTCATACTGCATTCCTTAGAGAGTGCAATTCCCATCTCTTTTAGGAGAAATCGGCCTCTCATTTGCTTACTCTATCACAGGTACTTCCACCTTCATGTCTGTCAAACCACCAACACATAAATTCCACAAGCAGCTGCCTTTTCATCTGAAAGAGAGAGGCAATGAAGTCCTCAATCTCCCCTGGCAAATCCCCCAGGCTCCAGAGTTAGAAAGCACGTTTTTTGAGCACAAAATGCTCAGCCTAGCCCTGTCAGGATTGTAGTCTTGGTGTTTGTCATTATGCAGGTTTTAAATGTTCAGAGGGAAATGGGAGATGAAAGGGCTTAGGACCCTCAGGCGCGTGGGAAGTCATCTCACCTCAATTAGCTTTTCCTCTATCCTGTCACTGGGTTTAAGGGGGACATGAAAGGAAACTGCAGCTGCAGGATGCCCCTTTGCCCATCCCCCTCCAAGTCCAACCTACTTTCATCTCTTGCCCTAAAAAATAAATAGGACAGTGTGAAGATAGAGGGAGAAAAGAGAGGCTGGGTCACAAATCTCACTTTCCACCCTGACTCTATTTCTCTCCTGTTTTAAGACACTCTTTACCTGAACCTTCCTCCCTGCATTCATGATCTTTCTTTTAAGGGACCCTCAGTTTATTGTAGAGTCAAAATCAAACATCCAAGGTAGAAAAAGCTCTGCAATGCAAAACACATCAACCTTTTTTTCAGAGCATGGTTTTACATGATTATAGCATGTTTGAGGTGGCAAAAAATTTAGACATCATTTTTTTCAAATCTCATTTGTAGGCAACCGAAGCCCAGAAAAGTTAATTGACCTGTCCAAGCTAGTTGCCGAGTGAGTAGGAGGAGGGAGGCTCCTTACTCCTGTCGACGATATTTACCAATAGATTTCAAGGTAATAATCATGTGTTTTTATTTTTTACAATGCATGCCTTATGCTGAATCTTGAGCATATTGCAGTACTCCATATTGGAAAGTCACTTATCAAATAATATCAACTACCCATAGCATAGTTAAGATTCAGAAAGTAATCAAAAAGTATCAAATATTCTAAATAAAGGTCTTCAAGTTAATACACTAAGTTTATTCACTTCATACATAGGAAAGGTCCTCAAGCCTTAACTCAAAGTCTATTTACTCTAACTTTGCACGCAAGTTTTACAAGGTTAGGTATTTTATTTTCTTCATTCACTAAACATTCATCGAATCCCTGTTATGGAACAGGCACTGTTCTCAGAGTCAGAGTTTAAAGGTAAGTAAGGCATAGCATTGGGGCTCACATTCTAGAATTGTAAACCTACAATTCCAAGGCAATATGCTTGTTTGGAGGTTGGTGCTGGTGCCATGGGGGCATGCAGTCCAGCCTCGGAGAGTCAGAGGAGACCTCACAGAGCAGATGAAGTCTGCACTGGGGCTGAGAGGGGAAGTAGTTGGTTACTTGCCAAGACAAGGAAAAAAAGACATTCCAGGCAAAGGGAGCAGCATGTAAGTTACAGGGGCACGCAATAGTGTATAGTATCTTTCAGAAAGTACAAGTTTTCTATGACTGGACTATAAGGTAAGTTCAAGGAAAGGTAGGCTTATTATACCATGCCCAGGAGTTTAGACTTTGTCCTGAAAGCAAGAAAGAATCAAACAAAAATGATCATTAAACTTACATCGTTGAAAGAAAGCTTCAGTGACCTGTGGTAAGTGGATTGGGTATGTAGGTAACTGTGAGACTGAACAGAGA
The DNA here is from genome assembly GCF_008728515.1 of Papio anubis. NCBI lineage: Eukaryota > Metazoa > Chordata > Mammalia > Primates > Cercopithecidae > Papio > Papio anubis. Next base: position 124,539,708 of record NC_044996.1, read on the forward strand.
AAGGGCTCAAATTTTCCCTGTAATGACTGTTAGGTATCGTTGTATCCTCCTATGCAAAATGGAGCTGAGACACGGTGTCTGCAAATTCCTTCAGGGTCTGTAAATATTGAGGCTCCTAGTGAATATTCTGACCAGGATTATGATGATTATGGTGGCCAAGGTGAACTGACTTTTCAGGTCCTGCCACAATGAAAGTGGAGATGTGCCATTTGTCCACTCTTAACTCAAAAGAGATTGTCTGAACAGTAGGCTCTGTTTAAATATAGAGATAAACTAAAAGTTCTTCAAGTGTACTTTATACAAAACCCAAAACCCAACCCTAATGATTCAAAATCCAGGATGAAAACAGAATTCCAACATTAATAATACTTTAACAACAAAGACACAAAAAGATTTCAATAGATATAAATCATAAATTGGAAGCAGGAACTACCTGATCTATAGAGACACCAACAATTGAAAATAACAATAGCTGCTTTTATTGAGCTATAGTGCCCGGCACTACGCTTTGCTTTTTAAGTACATTATCTGTAATCCACGATAATCCTACAAAAGGAGATAATAATATCTTCCATTATGTGGTTTTAAAAACACAATAAAATGATGCTAAATAAACTTCTTAAGATTGTCCTGCAATTATGTAGACAGAACTGGGAAAGAAACTCAACACTGTTTGAAGCAAAATCTCAAACTTTATCCACATGGCTATATATTTGCTAAATTTATGTGCAATGCCTTAGTTTACAGATAACTTTCCTGTACATTTTTTCATCTCATTATTATGTATGATAAGTTATTATTACACCCATTTTGCAAATAAGGAAAAACGTGGGTAAGTCATTCAATATGATGAGGCCTCAGTTTTCTCTGCTGTAAAATGGGATAATAATGCCCACTTTGGGTTGTTATTGGAGACTGGACATGTTAACCATTTCTAATTATTAGTCAACAATCGGTGTACAATAAATGCTAGCTCTCATATTGTTATTATCATTGGCATAGTCATGAATTGCCCAAAGTCACACAGCTTTAACGTGACACATCAAGGACTCACATGTAGGCTTTCTGATCCTATCCCAGTGTTCTGCTTTCTACAACTCGATCCCGTGAAGCTTTGGGAGGATGTTTCTATTTTTTATTATTTATTTATTTATTTATTTTTTATTTATTTTTTTTTTTTTGAGACGGAGTCTCGCTCTGCCGCCCAGGCTGGAGTGCAATGGCCGGATCTCAGCTCACTGCAAGCTCCGCCTCCCGGGTTCACGCCATTCTCCTGCCTCAGCCTCCTGTGTAGCTGGGACTACAGGCGCCCGCCACCACGCCCGGCTAGTTTTTTTGTATTTTTTAGTAGAGACGGGGTTTCACCGTGTTAGCCAGGATGGTCTCAATCTCCTGACCTCGTGATCCGCCCATCTCGGCCTCCCAAAGTGCTGGGATTACAGGCTTGAGCCACCGCGCCCGGCCGGGAGGATGTTTCTATAGGCCAGCATTTAAGCCAGACAAGTAGCATAAGGTGTGAGGAAGAGTCAGGCATCCAAAAGTCATTACTCCACAATACTTTGCAGTATTTCTTGACGTTGACAGCAGGTTAGAAAAACCTGGGAAGACTTTAGAAATCCTTATGCCTAGGCCACACCCCAGACCAATGACATCAGAGTCACTAGTGGTGTGAGCCAGTTATTAATATTTTAGAGCTGTCCCATATACAGCTAGGGTTGGGAACAATTGATTTAGAGAAAATCATGGTCAGAGATTTGTTTCCATGAGGTGTTCCTGACTTCCAATGGCCTTGTCACTTACAGGAAGCCTCGTATTATAAAATTTTAGCTTTATGTTCTGCATCTGGCAAAGTACTTTTTCATTCCTCTTTAGGCCATCAAAACACAGAAAAGTAGGGCAAATAAAGATCATACCTCACTTTCCTGATGAGAAAACTCATACACATAGGCATAATTTGTATTATCCAGGGTTAAGCCTAGTTAGTGGCACAAATAAGTTTGAAAACCTCTGAGTCTCGTACTCAGTTTTGTGCCCAGACCTCTTTTTAGTAGAGTTCTCTTCCTTTGGATATCATGAAAGAAAAGGAGTGTTGCCCTGTAGTCTCCATAACAATTCCTTAAATTTCTTTAAGGAATCCCCACTCTATAAGCTAAAGGTAAAGAAAATTCAGTTTTAACAATGATTTGTGGGCAAAACAAAATTCAAAACCAGTCACTGTTCATCTTAATGGTAAGTGGCATTTATATGGACAGATGTAAAGAATGTTATTCTAGAGGCAATGTGATTATCAGACTAATTGTATTCCTGATTCTAGTAGAATCTTGAAATTGAGAAGCTGAATTTCTGAATTCTTCAGAATTAAAATAGCAATGGTCCTTGGGGGGGATTTGATCGAGGCCTCCTTGTTGAATTAGCTAAAATCTGACTCCTATACATGATACACATGTATAGTATAAAGGTGTTCATTTCTCTGTAGGCGAGAAAGATAATCTATTCATTGTTTTGAATTTCAACCGAGTTGTGTCCTTATGTATGTCATATTTATAGCTGAAAAGGTTACAACTATTATTGTTAATACTTCTAATAACTGAAATGTAGACAAGGTCAATGTTTGCTCTTTTAGACAAAATCCCACAAGCAAACCAAGGATCTCTTATTTGAGATCTAAAGAAAATAAAGTCAGAAGTATGTTTTCCAATGATGGGTGAAATTAAATAGGCCTGAAGAGACTATTAGGGGAAAGTCAGTATGGATTTAGCATCAGCTTGGAAAGGTTAGTGTCCTGGTTGCTAATTCTAACCATCCTTGACTTTCTATTAGTTCAGTATTTAGACTGTGTATTTCCTAAAGTTAAGAACTATCTATTCCTTACCAGACATTGTATTTGCAAAACAACATGAAAAACTAAAATAAAATAAAACAAACAAACAATCCTGCCTCCTAACACTGGATATATGGATATATATACACCTTGAGCTAGGATAATCATGCATGACACACATCACAGAAACAGGACAAGCATCGTCATCACTGTGTAGAGTATTCTCAGTTTTCAATTACAAAAAATCAAAAAATCTTTAGAGATTGCCTATGCTCATATTGCCTGGTTTTCTCCAATCCATATTAATTTCAATGTGTCCTCCTCCATCTAATTCTCTGAAAGGGCGCTGGCACCTTTTCCTGTTAGATAAGAAGCTGTTGGATCTAAAGTATAGGCTAATATACTTTTTCAATTGCTGTCAAATCATTTTGCAGTTACTCAGGAGTCATGTTGCTGCTCACTTAATTATTAAATGTCCTAAAATATCAGGTGTGCAATTTGCAATGAAAATGTAACAATAGGCCATCTTCTCTAATGGGATTTCAACAGGGATGAAACTAGAAAGATAAATCTGGCTCCACAAGTCATTAAGAATATAGGGCATTTTGGTTCCAAAGGGGTTCCTAACAAGGGGAATTATGTAGCAAAGAAGTGAAAAAATATGCAGGTATTTAGTTACCATAACTGCTTACTCCAGAGAAAGATATAAGTTATAGATTTTGATGAAGAATATATTTTTAATTCTTGATACATAAATCATGGTCTTGTTCACTTGTGTGTTAGAAAAGATTTTTGCCCCATGAATAAAACAAAATAAGCTTGGTTTGTAGTTTATTGGAAACTCTTATCCAGGCCATTTGTTGAAAATAAGCATATGAAATTTACCAGGATCCAAACGTTACAAAACTGCTTTTCTTTTTCAGAGTTGCTGGTGACAGGGATGGGTTTATGTTTATGGAGGAGGGATGTCATAGTTATTAGAAGAAAAATGGAATCCTAGGGCAGATCAAGAAACAAGCTGAATCCTTTACTGCACACATAAATCATGTTTGACCTAGGGCAGCTGACAATTTGCAAGGCTGACCTATAATTCTTTTTATTCTTGGAATCCCTTTAAACTCAAAATTATTCTTATACAGTCATCCAGAGCCAGTTATTTTTTGTTTTGTTTTTATTTTTATGGTGTCTTTACCTCCATTAATTAACAATGATCACAAACAAAACAAGCAAGAAAATTAAATGGATAATGCTGGGTGCATTCACCTTTACATTGTGAAAGTTATCCTAAATCAGTACCTGAAGGAAGGGAATTTATTTGCCTTAAGGAAGGGATAAGTAGTCCTGCTGCTCCAGGTCTGTTTACTCTTCACTGTTAGTTCTTTTTAGAGACCTATGGTTGCAAACATTAAGGCAAGTCAGTTAGATATACCAAGCAACCCTCTCCCTCCTCATCTGCTTCATTTATCTTTACTTAAGAGAAAATCTCACAGGAGTACGGCTTGTGGTTAAAATGTATGTGAGTCTGTATTATACTCTGTGAGAATAAAAAGGGCTAGCCTTATGAGTTATGGAATTATTTTATGTCATTGGACTGAGAAATTCCATCCTTTAAGCCTTATTCCTTAAGTTTTTTAAATTAGCTGATTAAATGGAAAATGCTCCTCAGGGCTCCGGTTAAGATCCCAGCTATCACAATTCTTGCCCCAGAAAGCCTTCAGGTAGGTCCTACCCATCTACTGGGAATGTGAACCCTACAGAGTGCGGGTTCTTTTCTGAAGATGTGACAACAAATGCTCCTGGAAAAATAAGGAATTTTTCACTGAGAAACATGATCTGTGCTGACAAGCATTGTAGATTTGTTCTGTGTCAGCTTAGCAAAACTAGTACAATATTTCTCCAGAGTTTCCTTCCCTGTGTAGTTTTGGGTTAGTGTGGGCCACAAGAGATATTTTGCATATGATGCAAAAAATGATGATATAAATGAAGCAGAGCCATCTTCTTCTTACTCTTGAATTATCAGTATAGGGCATAAGGTGCTATTTCAGCTCATACAGGTTCACTCCCATCTGCCGCCTCACCCTAGTGTGAGGCAGCATCCGGGCCATAACTGCTGAATCTCCTGCCTCTTACAGCTTCTCCAACTCCCCCAACAATTAGGTATTTATCTCTGAGATGAAAGGTGCTAACTTCTGCAGGAAAGCCTCATCATCAAAGACGGAGGCATACAGTTTATGGTGAGAGACCAACATAGTTCTCGTTCATCTTCGTGGGTTCCAGCTTAGCTTTGCAAGTTCCAGTTTGTCTTTGTTTCCTCTACTTTATGTTTGTCTTCCCTTCCTGGCTGCTAGTCCTGAGAATTTGGGCCCCAGAATTAGATTCATCAGCAACAGCCTCACATGGGCTGTTTAATCTACTTCCACAAATTGCAGAAGGTCAAATTCCAATAATAAATTACTTAATAGAGCTATCTATACTTGTAAATACATATAGCTAGAGATAGAACTAGTAATAGGGAAAGAGATAGTGATAGAAATAGAGATTGGGATAAATATCTCCTGATTCTGCTTTTCTGATTGAACTCTGATACTAAAACCCTGGATCCTTTAAGAACTTGGGGAGCCACCTCAAAGGGAAGATGCCGAGCTGATGGTAACTGAAGGAAGTGACTAAGACCTGAATTAATGTCATTTCTATTGCTACTGTCTGAGGCTTGGCTTCACTGCTGACTTCTGCTTTTTGTTCAAACCTCCAACTATCTTGTCTATTGATCCTAACGTGATCCCAAACCATGATGACATTTAAGGCTGCTCTATGAATTACTGTTGCTTTCACCCTTGTTTGTGACCATTTTTGCTTGACCTTATTTCTGAATGTTCCCTCTGCTTGTATAAATGTATGTCTCACTGAAGTTCTCCCACATCTCTGGAGCCTATGTTGCTTTTGTGGTCACATCTCCTGCCCCTACCATCTCCTTACCATAGTCTGCCACTGTATGCTGACTTCTGTGCTAAGAAAAATGTCATCACACAGAAAATTTGAGGTGGGAAGATGGGTAGCTGAGAATGAGACATTCAGGATACTGATCAGCAAAGGCAGGCTTGGGTAGGAGACCACATGGTGGCCACATGGTAACCAAGGAATGTCAGAAAAGTAGGGATGCCTTAAGAGAACTCTGGGAAGCTTTAGATGAGGCTCCAAGGAAAGAGGAGTTGAGGAGCCCATCACAGACCTCACCTGCTTCCTGAATCTGTAGAGAAGCTCCCTTACAAGCAAATTAATTGATAGTGACGCTCTTAGCAACCAGGAGTATGCCAACTCTTTCAGATGTGACAGGACATTGCCCTCCTTGAGCAGCCCTCTGCAGTGAATAACCTAGATTTGAAATTTTGTATGTGTTTGTGATCACTCATGATTTCTGAAGTCCCAACTCAAAGTTTAAAAAAATGGTCTTCTGTGAAACTTTCAATTAAAAACAACTCTTTATAAGAAAACAATTCCAGGAGAAAGGCAGAGCAAGGTGACAGAACAAAAGGCTCCACTGATTGTCCCCTCCTCAAGGACACTAAGTTAACAACTATCTACACAGGAAAAAAAAAAATCTTCATGGAACCAAAAATCAGGTGAGCGCTTATAATACCTAGTTTTAACTTCATATCACTGAAAGAAGCACTAAAGAGATAGAAAAAAACAGTTCTGAATGGCGGATGCCACCCCTCCCTTACCCTCAGCAGTGGTGGCCTGCTACAGAGAGCATCTCTGGGCTCTGAGGGAAAAAGAGCACAACAATTGTGAGGCATTGAACTCAGTGCTGTCCTGGTAGGGCAGAAAAGAAAACCAGAACAAACTCAGCTTACACCTGCCCACAGAGGGAGCATTTAAACAGACCCCTGCCAGAGTGGAATCACCAAGCCCAGCAGTCCAAACTAGAGTTCTTGCAAACCTCATCGCCTAGGGCTACAGTGCTCTCTGTCTCCAAATAAACTTGAAAGGTAGTCTAGGCAACAAGGATTGCAACTCGTGAGTCCTAGTGCTGAACTAGGCCCAGAGACAGTGGACTGAGGGGGCAGATGCCATACTGAGGTATTAGCAAGGGCAGCTAAGGGAGTGCTGGCATCACCCATTCCCTAACTCCAGGGTACACAACTCATGACTCCAAAAGAGACTCCTTACTTCTACTTGAGGAGAGGACAGGGACTTTGAGAGACAGAGACTTTATCTTGCATCTTGGATACCAGCTCAGCCACATCAGGATAGGGCACCAGTCAGAGTCATGAGGCCCCAATTCCAGGCCCTAGACACTTCTAGACACACCCTGGACCAGAAGGGAACCTACTGCCTTGAAGGAAAAGGCCAAGTCCTGGCACCATTCATCACTTGCAATACCCAGGTTGAGGGCCTTGGGTGAGCCTCTGAGACTTGCTGGCTTCAGGTGAGGCTCAACACATTACCAACTGTGGTGGCTATGGGGAAAAACTCCTTCTGCTTGAGAAAAGTAGAGGGAAAAGTCAAAGGGACTTTGTCTTGCACCTTAGGTACCAGCATGGCTATGGGAGGTTGGAGCACCAAGCGGACTCTTGGGGTCCCTAACTCTAGGACTTGACTCTTGGATGGCATTCCTGGACCTTCCCTTGGCAAGGGGGGAGCCCACTTCCCTGAAAAGTGAGTTCCAGGCCAGGCAGCATTCATCAAAGGTGATTTAAGAACCCTTGGGCCTTAACAGAACATCAGCAGTATTCTGGCAGTACTCTTCATGGCTGGGATGGTGGTGACTATGGGGTAAGGTTCCTTTGCCTTTGGAAAGGGGAGGGAAAAGTGGGGAAAACTGTGTTTTGTGGTTTGACTAAGCTCAGATGTAGTACAATAGAATAACAGGTAGACTTTTAAGGTTTTTGACTCTAGTCCCTGACCCTCCAGACAACAACTCTGGACCCACCTGGGGTCTGGGGAACCTCGCCATCCTGAAAGGAAGGGCACAGGCCTGGCTGATATTGCCACTGGTTGATTCTAGAGCCCCAGAACCTAGAGTGAACATAGGCAGAATCCAGAGGGATGGGTACAACAGGCCTCATGAGAGATCCAGTGTCGTACTGGCTTCAGGTATGATCCAGTGCAGTCATAGTGGTGGTGGCCACAGGAGTGCTTGTGTGCTTATGTCACTCAACTTCCATCATCAGGTGGCTCAGAACAGAGAGAGAGCCTCTATTTGTTTGAGAGAAAGTAAGGGAAGAGAATAAGAGTCTCTGCCTGGTAATCCAGAGAAATATCCTGGATTTTGTCCAAGATCATCAAGATAGTACCTCTACAAGTCTGCAAGAACCACAGCATTACTAGGCTTGGGTTACTCCCTAAAGCAGATACAGCTTAGATCACAACACTCAAGTCCTTTCAAATATCTGGAAAGCCCTCCCAAAAAGGATGCCTACAAACAAGCCCAAACTATGAAGACTACAATAAATACCTAACTCTTCAATGTCCAGACACCAAAAAACATCTACTAGCATCAACACCATCCAGGAAAACATGGCATCACCAAATGAAGTAAATAAGGCACCAGAGACCAATCCTGGAGAAACAGAGACATGTCACCTTCAGACAGAAAATTCAAAATAGCAGTTTTAATGAAACTCAAAGAAATTCAGCATGACAGAAAGGGAATTCAAATAAAGACGGAATCAGATAAGTTTAACAAAGAGATTGAAATAATTTAAAACAAACAAGAAGAAACTTTGGAACATTCAGCTATATAAAGGAAATATTATTAGATCTAAAGAGATAGGCCCAAATGCGATAATAGCTGGAGACTTCAACACCCTGTTTTCAGCATTGGACAGATCTTACAGACAGAAAAGCAACAAAGAAACATCACACTTAATCTGTGCTATAGACCAACTGGATCTAATAGATACCTATAGAACATTTTATCCAATGGCTGCAGAATACAAACTCTTTTCCTCAGCACATGGATCATTCTCAAGGATAGACTATATGTTAGGTCACAAAACAAGTCTAAAAACATTCAAAAAACCGGAAATAATATCAAGCATCTTCTCTGACCACAAAGGAATAAAATTAGAAAATAAAAAAAAGAGAAAATTTGGAAACTATACAAGTACATGAAAATTAAACAATATGCTCCTAAGTGACCTGTGGGTCAATGAAGAAATTAAGAAAAAAATTGAAAAATTTCTTGAAACAAATTATAATGGAAACACAACATACCAAAAGCTATGGGATACAGCAAAAGCAGTACTTAAAGGGAAGTTTATAGTTATAAATGCCTACATCAAAAAAAGAGGAAAAATTTCAAATGAACAATCTAATGATGCATCTTAAAGAACAAGAAAAACAAGAGAAAACTAAATTCAAAATTGGTAGAAGAAAAGAAAGAATAAAGATCAGAGAAGAAATAAATGAAATTTAAATGAAGAAAACAATACAAAAGATAAGTGAAACAAAAAGTTGGTTTTTTGAAAACTTAAACAAAATTGACAAACATTTAGCCTAAGAAAAAAAGAGAGAAGATGCAAATAAATAAAATCAGAAATGAAACAAGAGACATTACAACTGATACTGCAGAAATTCAAAGGATCACTAGTGGCTACTGTGAGCAACTATATGCCAATAAATTTGGAAAACCTAGAAGAAACGAACAAATTCCTAGACACATACAACCTATGAAGACTGAACCATGAAGAAATTCAAAATCTGAACAGACCAATAACAAGTAACAAGGTCAAAGCTGTAATAAAAATTCTCCCACCAATGAAAAGCCTGGGACCAATGGCTTTACTGCTTAATTCTATCAAACATTTAAAGAAGAACTAATACCAATTCTACTCATCCTATTTGGAAAAATAGAGAAGGCACGAATACTTCCAAACTCGTTCTATGAGGCCAGTATTACCCTGAAACCAAAACCTGACAAAAACACATCAAAAAAGAAAACTACAGGCCAATATCTCTAATGAATATTGATGCAAAAATTCTCAACAAAATACTTCCAAACCAAATTCAACAATACATTAGAAAGATCATCCATTATGACCAAGTGGGTTTTATTCCTTGGAGGCAAGGATAGTTCAACATATGCAAATCAATCAATGTGATGCATCATATCAACAGAGTGAAGGATAAAAACCATATGATCAATTCAATTGATGCTGAAAAAGCATTTAATAAAATTCAATATCCCTTCAGATGAAAACCCTAAAAAACTGGTTGTAGAAATAACATACCTCAACATAACAAAAACCATATACAACAGACCCACAGCTAGTATCATCCTAAATGGGGAAAAACTGAAAACCTTTCCTCTAAGATCTGGAACATGACAAGGATGCCCATTGTTACCACTGTGATTCTATATAGTACTGGAAGTCCTAGCAATCAGACAAAAGAAAGATATGAAGGTCTTCCACATTGGAAAGGAAGAAGTCAAATTATCCTTGTTTGCAGATGGTATGATCTTATATATTGGAAAACCTGAAGATTCCATAAAAAACTATTAAACTAATTCAGTAATGTTGTGGGTTACAAAATCAACAGACAAAAATCAGTAGTATTTCTACATGCCAACAGTGAACAATGTGAAAAAGAAATGTAAAATTAATACAAGAGTCACACATTAAATTAAATATGTAGAAATTAACCAAAGAAGTGAAAAATCTCTATAATAAAAACTATAAAACTCTGATGAAAGAAATTGAAGAGGACACCAGAAATGGAAAGATATTTCATATTCATGGATTAAAAAAATCACGAATGTTAAAATGTCCATAGTACACAAAGCAATCTACAGATTAATCCAATTCCTATCAACATACCAGTCACAGTCTTCACAGAAATAGAAAAAAAAAAAACTATCCTAAAGTTTATATGGTATCACAAAAGGCCCAGAGTAGTCAAAGCTATCCTAAGTAAAAAGAACAAAACTGGAGGAATCACATTACTTGACTTCAAATTATCCTACAGAGCTATAGTAACCAAAATAGTATGGTACTTTCATAAAATCAGACACTTAGACCAATGGAACAGAATAGAGAACCCAGAAACAAATCCACACACCTATAGTGAACTCATTTTTGACAAAGGTGCCAAGAACATACACTGGGGAAAAGACAGTCTTTTCAATAAATGATGTTGGGAAAACTGGATATCCATATGCAGAAGAATGAACCTAGCCTTCTATCTCTCACCATATACAAAAATCAAATAAATGGATTAAAGACTTAAACCTAAGACCTCAAACTATGAACCTACTACAAGAAAACATTGGGGAAACTCCAGGATATTAGTCTGGGCAAACATTTCTTGAGTAACACCATGCAAGCACAGGCAACCAAAGCCAAAATAGACTAATGTGATCACATCAAGTTAACAAGCTTCTGCACAGCAAAGGATACAGTCAACAAAGTGAGGATACATCCCACAGAATGGGAGTGAATATTTGCAAACTACCCATATGACATGGGATTAATAACCATAATATATAAGGAACTCAAACAACTCTATAGAAAAAATAATCTAATAAAAAATGGGCAAAAGATTTGAATAGATGTTTCTCAGAAGAAGACATACAAATGGCCAACAGGCATATTGAAAAGGTGCTCAACATGAGTACACTAAAAGCCATTTAGTGCACACTTTAAATAGTTAAAACATGTGGATTTAGAATTATATTTTCATAAACCTGTTTATTTTTTAAAAATCAAAGAGTAATAAAGAAACCTTGCTTAGCAAAAAACCTTCTCCACCATCAGACACATCTGGATCATTGGGAGAGAGGAAGCCAAAGGCTGGCAGAGAGAGTGTTGAGGATGCTAGTGGATGAATTGCTTGTTCACAGGAACAGGTAATAAGCATGTTTGGCAGATTTGTTCTCCAGGGGGTAAATTAATAGATGGAATTAACCTCAGTTCAAAAAAGGCATTCTCTAGCTAATTAAGATTGTAAAAACCTGTCATGTTTACTAGTATGGTGGATACTGTTTTCAGAGTGGGTTTAACTGTAACATTAGAGCAAAAAAACACCTTTTGTAAATTATAAACAATAAGTGCTTTAAGTGTTCTCTCTGAATTGGTACATATTAGAAAAAAATCCTCCCACACATATCTGACTAGTTTATAACCTCTATCTTTAATGTACAGACTTAAAACAAATTCCATTAATTTTCTTATGTATTGTTGTTATTACAATTTAAAAATACTTACTATCTAAAGCTATTCTCCGTACTCTGAAGAGTCAAAAAGTACTGTCTCTTGTAGTCAAACAAAGGAAGGGAAGGAAAAAGCCCTAATTTAAAAATGAGTTAGTGGCTCTTATATCAGACAAGAAAATAATTCTGATGAACTGTGGAGAAATTATCAATGCCAGGCTTGCAAAAAAGCTGATCAGGCTCCTTACACAATGGCATCTCTATGAAAGTAAAGCTTCTCTGATAATTGTTGTTCAAATTTCAACTTCATTAGCAAGTGTTTTCTAAGTGGTTTGTCTGTTACTGTCCAATCTAACTCTGCAATGCTGAGACCTCATGGGATGGGTTGCATGGTGGAACTTGGAGCTGGCATGGACGATATTTGAGGGGTATATATTATCTCTCCAGATAAACTAAAAAAATACTAGTAGTGTCATTGACTGAGCACCTTATATGTTAATTGATTCATGTATATAATTTCTTTTTCTCCACACAACAAACTGACAATGCAGTTGTTGCAATTAGTTGTATTCTCATTTTGCTAATGAGTAAACTGAAGTTTAGTAAGGTTAATTAGGTTCCCCCAAGGAACTAGTTACAGTGTAATTAGGTAGGCTAGCTTGAAAACTGTTTCCATATCATATCCACTGATTACAAAGCTCTTAACCATTATGTTTCCCAAGTGCAGACCATGGAGAAAATGTCCTTATGTCCTGCTTTGAACAGAACAACTCTCATTTACACCTCCTGTCTGAGTGAAATTACTAAAGATGCCCCCATATTTCTTCATGGTGGCTGTGAAAATATACCTCTATGATCTTCAACTACAGGGCGTGTAATTGATTGATCACCTCAGGTACTGTGCTCTACAATCTATCCCATGCTTGCACTGATTCCACTTCCCCCATGGCAGGACACTTGCCCATTTCTGGGTGATGCAGAATTTCTCTAACACCAAACTTTGGCTTGAGGACTCCCCTATTATCTTGCTGAACTTTTCTTAGATTACATTGTGCTTCTGTCCATCCTTTTTTCCCTTCCTTTTTTCCTTCACTTGGGGTCAGACCTGCATCAAAGTCTGACAGCACTTCCAGCCTCTTTTGACCCTCTCCCTATTTTCTCTCACAGGCATTTCCCCTAATACATTTCTCATATGTCTAATTCCATTTGGCCGTCTGCTTCTCAGAGGATTCAGACTAACACATGAGTCAAAAGTGTTCTAATTTGGACAATAAAAATTATTTTATTTTTTAAAAATAACCATGTACTGAGTTGCATCAGAATACATGGGGAGCCAAGCAATAAGGCAAAGTCCTGAACCCCATTTACACTGACTAAATTGGGATATGTGGAGTGGGAATGGCAGAGGAACTGCAGGCCAATCTATTTTTTCAAAATTTCTTGCTAAGTCTAATACAAGTAGGAAGCCACTGTGCTGTATTATACACCAGTGACCCTCCATTCTGGCTGCACAACGTAATCATCTAAGCCCATTCTGGTCCTTTTGAGTTAAAATTTTGAGGTACATGAGTTTATAAGGCATCATAGGTGATTCCTATGGCCGGCCAAGGATGAAAACAACTGTGATCAGCCTCATTTTATTTTTGTTTCCCATTAATTATCTTCCTCCACCCAAGCCCATCATAGATCCACATAACATTAAGAGTTACACTAAGGAGAAAATCAATAATAATAATAATAATTTATTTTTGCTATAATGCCATGAATTTGTATGGTCCTTTAAAGATGTTCACACAGTCTCACATTTATGATTTCTTTTTATTCTCACAACTGCACTTTGAGAAAATACTGCAGATATTATTATCCCTATTTTATAGACTAAAATAACTGAGTCTTAGAGAGATGTTAGGTGGTTTATCCAAGGCAAAATAAGAAAAAGAATCAAAGGAACAAATGCAATCAAGAACCCAAATATTAACTATCTATTCTTTCCATTACATTATGTTGTCCGGTCTTGTTACCGAACCTCATTTTGAGAAACTAATAAAGGAGACTGGGGAGAATTGTGAACATCAATACCTAAATTATATTTCTAAAGATTCTGAGTCCAAGTGTGAGCAGATGAACAGGAAATACCTAGTGAATGAGAGAAATTGCCAAACGTTTCTAGTCTACCTAGTCAAAGCCTAGCGTTCAGAAAATATCTGACAGAACAGTGGTTAAAGCTATTTCCAGTTTCAGTACATTGCCATTCTGTAGTCCCTAAGATAGACTAGGGGATTGTCCCACTAGGAATTATTTCTCTTTCTGTCATACAAGGAAACACTGTAAGGGCAAATATATAATAAGAATTAAATGAAACACTCAACCATTTGGGATAATTTGAGTTATTTAAAATATAAGTGTGCTAGTATTGCCCGACTCCTAAAACAACCCGCAAATCAGCCACTTGCCTCAATAAAAGTTTATTCATTGTTCACGTCATGGTCCGGGGCAGGTCACCCAGGAGTCCTGTTTCATGTAGTCATTTAGGAACTAAGGCTTCCTCTATCATGTGGCTTCATCACCAGACAAAGAAAGGAAGAGAACATGGAAAATAACTGGAAGATTTATTCCCATATCAAACAGATGTGAAGTACATCTGTTTACATTCCTTTGACCATAATTCAATTACGAGGGACCCTAGGAAATGTCTAGTCAAGTGACAAGGAGGAAGAGAACATGAATATTGATGAACAAATAGCCAGTGTATTTTATAATTGCCATACTTTTGTTAGGATTATTATACCTGGCATCTTATTTAGGAACAATTATCAGTAAGAAAAAATATTTAACTATTACATGGTCACATGTGATCAGAGTTCAAGAGGTATAAAACATTCACTTATTTTGGATTATCTTTCAGTGTATACAGAATCTGCCTGAGATGGCATCTTGGAAACCTCATTTTCTCTTACTCTGCTTCCCTCAACCTTTTTTTTTCTTTTTCCTGTGATCACTTTAGTCTTTCTATCTCTGTTCTTCCTAAGCATTCTAGCTCTACCCTGAAGAAAATGCACATCTTCTCAAGGTTCTGAGAATCCTCCCCCAGTGCCATTAGAAGGGAGGGGGAGGTCAATTTTTTGAAATAAAAGGAGGCAGCACTAAATCCTTTAGATTCCTCAAAAAAATGGGAAATCCACAGATCAAACTAACCCTTTTCTTGACAATATTGACCACTACTCATGGGATAACCTCAATGTGCTTTGTATCCTATCGTGTTTCCTTAAATAATTTCATATTTTTTGATCCAGCAATTCTATGTTGAGAAACAGATCTTCAGAAACAAATCAGACAAGTTAGAAAAGACACATACATAAGATATGTATGACTGAATTGTTTATAAATAGTGAAGAACCAGAAACAATTTATTGTGTCTGAATGCCTTACAATAGGAAATTGTTTCAATACAGTACATACATACAAAGTATGAATACTGTGCAGTCATAAAAACTGATAACAAATATCTAATATTTACTAAATATTCATAACATAGAAGTAAAAACGTATATTGCAAAACATTAATAGTAATTATAGTGTTATTCTAATTTCAAAATGCATATATTTTCATTGGAAAATGTTAGGAAGTTGACACCAAAATGTTAACAGTGATTATCTTGAGGTCATAATATTTCATAGTTTTAATATTGCTTGATTTACTTATCTGTATTTCTTAAAAAGTTTGCCAAATTTAATACATGCACAATAAGAGAATGGAGATATAGAATACACAATCAGAGAGTGGTAGATGAAGTCAAGTCTCAGAAGGTGGTCTGGTTTAGAAGTAGAGTGCTGATGTTTTCTGTGGTGTTTATGAAAACACTTGCTTCCCAATGTCCTCCACCCATTCTTTCACCTATCTTCTCCACTTTAGGAACTGTTAAAGGGAAATGCTCATTTGTTAACTGCACTTAAATTGAAATCCAACAATAGATATATTAACTAATTTACCCAAAGGTATACAGCTAAATTTTAACGTAGTAGTTCTTTTGTCCTTTGTCAAGTCAGTTCCTTTGATTTTAATGTGTTCTGAATAAAAAGAATCTTATAATTTTTTCTTTCACCAAAATAAAAAAATATGCCACCATGCTTGGAAGAACGCAGCTTGCAAGTCACTTTTGTGACTCAAGAGTAAAACTTAATAATAACAACTTTCACTGATTTCAAAGACAGTAGGCTAGTAAAATGTGTGGTGGCCAAGAGAATGCATCTCAGATCTTCTACTCTGAGGATTTCAGTGGACTGGCAGTCCCAGTTGTTATATTCTGAAATCCATCTGCCTTTTTCTCCAAAGCAACTCTTCTCAGGTAATGATAGCTTGGTGGGGCTCTTCACAGCTAATGACTAAGGACGGCAAGGGTGCCAAAGTGAGCACATTCCTGAGAGGATTCCTCTGATGGGTGACAAGCACAAGGATTCCCCTACAGCATTGCCAGACTATCTTAGAACTGCATTACAGACTAAGATGCTCCCACTCAAGCTTCCTTCCTTCCCTATGTTCTTCACTTGGGTTTAGACCTACATTGCAGTCTGATGGCTCTTCCAGCCTCTTCTAGCTGCCTCCCAATTTTCTCTCACAAGCAAGTCTCCTACTAAGTTTCTGACAAATTTAATCCCATCTTGGCATCTGTTTCTCAGAGGACCAAGACAACTACAAATCATTTATAAAGTTCCCAAGAGACTAAAGGTTAAGTGATGTTCATAACCACATGTATTAGTTCATTTTCACGCTGCTGATAAAGACATACCCAAGACTAGGCAATTTACAAACAAAAGAGGTTTAATGGACTTGCAGTTCCACATGGCTGGGGAGGCCTCACAACCATGGAAGGCAAGGAGGAGTAAGTTATGTCTTACATGGATGGCAGCAGGCAAAGAGAGAACTTATGCAGGGAAACTCCCATTTTTAAAGCCATCAGATCTCTCGAGACTCATTCACTATCATGAGAACGGCATAGGAAAGACCTGCCCCCATAATTCAATCACCTCCCACTGGGTTCCTCCCACAACACATGGGAATTATGGGAATTACAGTTCAAGATGAGATCTTGGTGGGGACACAGCCAAACCATATCACCACACTTGCCACAATTCAGGTGCAGAACTGGAACCAGAAGAAAACATTTTCTCTTGAGGCTGTCCTTTATGGGTTCCATTGAAATGTAAACTTAAATCCTATTAAGAATTTAATATTTATTTCACTTTGAATGGAGAGCCTTAAGAAGTCTATTAATAACCTAACAGTCAGAACTACTCATTACCCTGGAGAAATCACAACTTGTAGACCACATCACAACCATCATCCAACAACATCACTGATTTTTAAAATTAATGTATGTTTATCTTAGAATATTTACTACTGATTTGTTATTGGCCTTGGACATACACCTTAATTTCTCTGAAGACTATTTTCTTTATTTGGAATCATTTACTATAAGGGAATCTCCTTGTTTTTAAGAAAAGTGGCTCTGGAGCCGTATTTTATTGTTTGGATCCTGGCCTCAGAACTTACCAAGTTACCTTGGGTAAGTTACTTAGTATATCTTTGCCTCAGTTTCTTTATCTACAACATGTGTTTAACAATAATATCTATCTCCTACTGCTATTATAGGAGAACAGTGTTTAGTGTACAGTACCTTATAAAAATATTGACCATTGTGCTTAGCATTAATATCAATTATCTCCTACATGCCAAGCAATGCTCAAGGGTCTCTGGGAGAAACTGTGAACATAAAACAGTGTGGTTGGGGGACTCACATAAAATTAGAAAAAACTGAACACAAATAATTGTACAACTGTGGGATAAGGACTATAAGAAAGGAAAATAGACGGCACAGGTGTTCTATAAGAAATAGGATCAAGTGGGGTTTAGGGAACACTTCCCAGGAGACATTAGTTACACGTGAACTGAGTCTTGAAAGCTGTAGAATTTGATGAGTCAAAAGCAAAGTTTCCACAGAGAGAGGACAGCTCATGTGAATACATGTGGATGTAGAAGAGCATAGAGCACTCCAGGCAGGTGTAAGAGATTTGATCTAGTCCAGCTGAAGGATGTGGGAAGAGAAGCATGAAGAGGCATATCTTCAGAGTTTAACCTTCATTTCCATATAATGAAGTCTGAATTTCATTCCTAGGCAGTGGAGGGTCATCAATGAAGAGGTTATAACAGGCAAAGAGCATTACCAAGGATATATTTTAGAAAGTGTTTTTTGGCAACTTTATGGAATATAAACTAGGTGTGGGCAAGACTCAAGAGAGTTAGGGAAACCAGTAGGGAAGTTCTTATTTGTAGACCCTGGAAAGAGGAGGGTGAGAAAAACCAGAATAGAGGATAGAAGGAGGGAAGGAAGTTTGTAGAAAAAGATCATAATTGCTTCCTTTTTATTCCTACTGTGCTTAATTCCACAAAAAAAAAAAAAAAAAAAAAAACTTGAAATGACTCGCAGAAAGTACACAAGAAAAATAGTTAAATAAATAAAGCACTAAGACCAGGGAAATATAAATTAGATCAGGAAATATGGGCTGGAATAGAATGAGACAAAAATAGGCCAACCATTTGGGCTTGAGCAGGTGCTATCCTGGCAGCCAAAGTGAAAAACCTGATTTGATATATAGTTGGTCAATTATGCCATAAATCAGTTTTTCTCATTAATATCCTCAAAAGCATCAGCTAATGAGACCAATTGGAGTGTTGTATTTAGGTGCATGTGAGATATCTAGCAAGGAATGTCAATAACATCTCTGTGTATCGGCCTTGTGCTTGACAGATGGTCATGGGCTGGAGAAATACATGAGTGAGGCCTCATTTAGTACCATGTGGACAGCAGAACCATGATGTAGATTGAACTCACTCAGGGAGACTGTGTTGACCAACTTCTTTGCAAAGTAAACTACCAGTGTTGCACTAGATGTTTTCTAAGGTTTTTTTTTTTTTTTGGCTCTAGCATCTCATGGTGTTGCCTTTCCCAAACAGAATGTTATCTATATTATTCATTAAATTATTGAAATATTTATTGAACACCCGCTATGTGTCAGCTACTGTTCTATGAACTGGAGTTATGGTGATGAATGAAACAAACAAAAATCCCTACCTTCATGGATCTTATATTCTAATGGGGGACCAGGGAGGACAGTCAATACACAAGACCAGAGACAAGAAGTAATGAGTGGGGTTCACTCCTTTCAAGTAGTATACACTGGTCTGAATACAATTCTTGAGATTAATTCTTTTATCTGACTTTTAACAAGGGAAAGAGCAGTGCAGAGTGAATCAGCATGCTAGTTCAATACGTGACTGGCACAGACCTAGAGAATCCCATTAGCCCAGGTCAGAATATAACCAAGAGGTTCCTCCTTTAATAACTTAGATCCTCTTTAGGGCAGAATTAGGAGTTGCTTCCAGTTAGGATCCTAAGAGTAAGTCCTAAAACACAGAGTATTTAAGGAGCTGGGATTCTCTAGCCTCATCTTCTCCAGACTTTGTGGGTTACTTCAGGTCCAATTGTACCCAACTCATTTCAGCCTGGTTCCTTCAAAGCAGCAAAACTTATCCAACTGGGAAGGGCAGGTAAAGGAGAACTTGTGGAGCAACTCAGCATTCATTGCCTGTGTTCATACTTGCACGTAAGCCAGATACCTGGATTATATGAGACATTTAATGCTTGAACTTCAGAACCAAGCGACTACTCAACAATTATTAGTGTATCATAAAAATATAACCTTTATTTAGTATGTTGCCCACCTGGTAAAAGCAGGACACATAGTCATAATGCCTTTGAAATTCTCCCTTCTTACTTTCTTCATAAGCATTGCTTGAGTTTTATTTTTGCTTTTATTCACTCATATTCTAATTTTTATTTCTAGTAGTTCAGGAGATATACTGTATTTCTATTCTTTTGTGGTGACCTTAGAATTTTTATATGCTTATTTAACAAGTCTAAAATAAATAAATAATTATATCTTCTTCCCAAATAATGTAAGGACCTTAGAACTTGAATGCCAATCACTCCCCACTTACAACTTCTATACTTTTTATTAACCATACAACTACATAATTCTATCTCAGTTTTTAACCCCACAAAATACACACTATTGATATCAATAATGACTGATTTTGCTTACATGTTGAACATTTTATATGGTTAACATTTTTTCTTTCTTCTCATACATTCCTTCTGTGTTGGTCTTCCTTTTCCTAGAATTACATCCATTGAAATTGCCTTTAGTGATGGTGTTGGTGATTAAACCATTAAAATATAGTAGTAGTAATAGCCATGATAATGATAATAATAATAAACGTAGTAACTACAAATTATTGCATGGTTACCATGTGTTAAGGACTATGCTAAGTGCTTTAAAGGGACTATATCTTTAAATTCTCACCAAACACCTGTCAGATACCATTATTATCTAGATTTTATAAATACAAAAACTTAATCTTAGATTAAGTAACATGCTCAAGAGCACACAACTAGACTGGAAATAATTTTCCAGTGCACATGCTCTGAACCATTCTTCTTGAATTCATACAACTGTGAATATATTTCAAAATTTCCTCAACAGGCTTTTGCATCTTACTTGTCACTAGACTCACAGATTTGATTCACGAATAACATGTTTAATAACAATCAGAGCCTTTGAATGGAATGCATTCTCTATTCATTTAAACTCCTTAGAGCTTTTTCAGATATCAAATTAACATTACAACCAGAGTCCTTCACTTGTGGCTATGCAATCAATACATACATAAACACCAGGCAAACCATGTCACAATGCCACATCATTATTCATGCTGCAGTGGAACAGACTTCAAGCTATTTTAGTCTATGTAGAAGGAAGAGCTACTCTCAAGTTTGTGACCTCCTGCCCAAAATATTGTTCTCCATTATTCAAAGCATGCACACATGTTGAAACTTTCCTCCTCTACAACCTTTTGAAATCACTTTCTTGGGCACCAATATCCCCAACTCATGATAATAGTTGTTTATCCAGAATAACTAGTAACAAGGAGGACTTTGCTATGGTCCCTCATTTTGTGATGCTGAATCTCACCACAAATAATCTATATATTATCCATATAGATCTGCTTTAAATCTTGACAAGATTACATTACTTATCAATGAAATACCATTTAAGTACCATTAGGTAAATATCTCTAGTCACCATCTTAAGGTTCAGCACAACCCAAGAAGGAAACTGACTAGAAAGCTCATTCCCACATTGGGAAAAGAAGATTATCTGGTGCTCCATGTAAATCAAGACCTAGGAATTACTGGTCAACAAATTATGTGGAGTAAGATAAACTGGTGTAGCTACACTGATATCAGAAAAAGTAGACTTCTTACAGACATACTAGGCTACAAGTAGTACCAGGGATAAAGGAGACATTTTATGATAAGAAAAAAAAATTCATATATTGACAAGGCATAATAATACTAAGTGTGTATCCATCTAATAATAGAGCCTCACTGTATACAAAACAAAAACTTGCAGAACTAAAAAGAAGAACAGAAAAAGCCATAAATGGAGTTGGAAATTTGAGCATACTTCTTTCAGTAATTGCCAGCATAACTAGAAAAAAAGAAATCAATAGGAATACAAAAGATCTGAGCAACAATATCAGTTAACTTAGTGTCTTAGTACATTCAGGCTGCTATGACAAAATACATGAAACTGGGT
This sequence comes from Papio anubis, assembly GCF_008728515.1. Lineage (NCBI taxonomy): Eukaryota > Metazoa > Chordata > Mammalia > Primates > Cercopithecidae > Papio > Papio anubis. The sequence goes on from NC_044996.1 coordinate 124,561,400, forward strand.
AATTTATAAACAACAAAAATATATTGCTCACAGTTCTAGAGGCTGGACATTCTAAGACCAAGGTGTCAGTAGATATGGTATCTGGTGAGGACAGCTTCATAGACAGCACATCTTGCTGTGTCCTCATGTGGCAGAAGGGCAGAAAAGCTAAAACACTTCTTCAGGCCTCTTTTATAAGGGCACTAATCCCATTCATAAGGGCTCTGCCCTTATGACCTAATCACCTCCCAAAGGCCTCACCTTCTAATACCATCTCCTTAGTAATTAGGTTTCAATGTATGAATTTTGGGAGGACACAACCAAAACATAGCATGTAGTCTAATTGATATTTGCAGAACACTATACCTAAAAATAGCAGAATGCAAACTTGAAAGATGAACAAGGATAACAAGTACAGAGATAGGATTAGTAATCACAAAATTACCTACAAAAAAATAGTCCAAGCCCAGATGTCAACACAGGTGAATTCTACCAATATTTAAATAAAAATGAATACCAATCCTTTTCAACCTCCTCCAAAGAGAAGAAGAGGAAAGACACATCCCAATTCAATAATTTCATGAGGCCAGTATCACTTTGATATCAAAATAAGACAAAGTCATAAAAAATAAAACTATAATAATACATGTTATTAATACAGACACAAAATAATCAAATATTAGCAAACCTAATCCATCAGCATGTAAAAAAAATTATACGCTATGAACAAATGTGATTTACCCCCAGCAATGCAAGTTTGTTTTAACACCTGAAAATGAATTGATATATTACACCATATCATTAGAATAAAAAACAAAAAGCACATGATCATCTCAATAGATGCAACAAAGCATTTGATAATTCCTGACACCTTTTCATGGTGGAAAAAAAAAAAAAAAAACCTTCAGCAAACTAGAATTAAAAAGAAACTTCTGCAGCCCGATAAAGGGCATCAACAAAAACATATAGATAACATCATACATAATGGTAAAAGATGGAATGATTTCCTCCTATGATCAAGAATAACAAAAGATATCTGTTCTCATCACTTCTATTCAACATCATACTGGAAGTTCTAGGTAGGGAAATTAGACAAGAAAATGAAGATTGGAAAGGAAGGAGTAAAACTATCTGTTTAGCAATGATAATCTTGCATAAAGAAAATCCTAAGACATCACTAAAAAAACTGCTAAAACTAATAAATGAATTCAGCAAGGTTGGAGGATATGAAATCAATATACAAAAATCAATTGTGTTTCTATACACTGGCAATATGCAATTAAAAATTGAAATAAAGAAAGTAATTTCATTTACAATAGTTTCAAAGGCAAGACTAAGCAAAAAGAACAAATATGGAGGCACCACATTATCTGAATTCAGACTATACTACAAGTATGTAGTTACCAAAGCAACATGGTACTGGTGTAAAAATAGGCACATAGACCAATGGAACAGAATAGAGAACTCAAAAATAAAGGCAAATACTTACAGCCAACTGATCTTTAACAAAGCAAACAAAAGCATAAAGTTGGGAAAGGACACCCTATTCAGCAAATGGTGCTGGGATAATTGACAAGCCACATGTAGAAGAATGAAATTGGATCCTCATCTCTCACCTTATACAAAAATCAACTGAAGATGGATCAACTACTTAAATCTAAGACCTAAAACCATGAAAATTCTAGAAGATAACATTGGAAAAACTCTTCTAGACATTGGTTTACGCAAAGAGTTCATGATCAAGAACCCAAAAGCAAATGCAACAAAAACAAAGATAAATACATGGGACATAATTAAAGTAAAAAGATTTTGCACAGTAAAAGAAATAATCAGCAGAGTAAACAAACAACACACAGAGTGGGAGAAAATATTCGCAAACTATGCAACCAACAAAGGACTAATATCCAGAATCTACAAAGAACTCCAGCAAATCAGCAAGAAAAAAACAAATAATCCTATCAAAAAGTGGGCAAAGGACATGAATAGACAATTCTCAAAGGAAGATATGCAAACAGCCAACAAACGTGAAAAAATACTGAACATCACTCATTATCAGGGAAATGCAAATCAAAACAACAATAAGATACCACCTCACTCCTGCAAGAATACCCATAATTTAAAAAAATATTAAAAAACAGATGTTGGCATAGATATGGTGAAAAAGGAACACTTCTACACTGCTGGTGGAAATGTAAACTTGTATAAACACTGTGGGAAACAGTGTGGAGATTCCCTAAAGAACTAAAAATAGAACTACCATGATCCAGCAATCCCTCTACTGTGTATCTACCTAGAGGAAAAGAAGTCATTATTTGAAAAGGACACTTGCACACACATGTTTATAGCAGCACAATTAGCAATTGCAAAAATATGGAACCAGCCTAAATGCCAATCAACCAATAAATGGATAAATAAAATGTGACACACACACATATATAATATATATTATGTATATATATACACACACACATACCATAGAATACTACTCAACCGTAAAAGGTAATGAAATAATGGCATCTGCAACAACCAGAATGAAGTTGGAGACCATTATTCTAAGTGAAGTAACTCAGGAATGGAAAACCAAACATCATATGTTCTCACTTACAAGTGGGAGCTAAGCTATGAGGATGCAAAGGAATAAGAATGATAATAATGAACTTTGGGAACTCAGGGGGAGAGGGGGAGTGGGGCGAGGGATAAAAGACTACACATTGAGTACACTGTACACTGCTCAGGTGATGGGTGCACCAAAATCTCAGAAATAACCACTAAATAAATTTTCCATGCAACCAAATACCACCTGTTCCCACAAAACTATTGAATACAAATAAGAATTAAAAAATATGATATCTGGATGCTTGCAGTTCATTTACAAAATGAATAAAATTGGAATAAATTTAACAAAAGAAGTACAAAACATATACTTTGAAAACTACAAAACATTGTTGAAAGAAATTAAAGAAGATATAAACAAATGGAAAGACATTCCACATTCATGAGTCAGAAAATATAGTATCTTTAAGTTGGTAATGCTTCCCAAATTGGTCTACAGATTCAATGAAGTTCCTATCAGAATTCCAGTTGGCTTCTTTGTAGAAACTGACAAGCTGATCCAAAAATTTATATGGAGGAACATCCATATCGTTCTCCATAGTGGTTGTACTAATCTGCATTCCCACCAACAGTCTCCATTCTCCACGTTCTCATCAGCATTTCTTATTGCCTGTCTTTTGGATCAAAGCCATTTTAACTTAGGTGAGATGCTGTCTCATTGTAGTTTTGATTTGCAGGGCACCTGTCACCTGAGGGTCTTATCATCTACTTTCAAGGGCGGTAGATCAGAAAATTCTTTTATGACCATGCTTCAGAGGAGAAAGGCAGGAGGTCAGTGTGACCTTCTTGCTTCTGCAGTTTCTCAATTACCAAGGTGCCATATTTTGTGGTATTGTGCTCTGAGTCCCAACATGCCTGTTTTTCTAAGGACAATAGGAAGCTATTGAAGGATTCTAATCTGAATAGTAAAAAGATCATGAATACAAGTGGTAATCCATATCTTCTGTGTTTACTTCCTCCACCATTTTGGGGAGAGGGGAGAGCTTATCGATTTGTCTTATGAGTTGTCCACACAAAAGTTTCTTCAGTGTTGTAGGTTGCTGCCCACCTCTCTGTGCTGCCTCACTCCTGCTCATTCCGCAGTAGTTGTAGCTTGGACATTGGGTAGAGTCTCCTAATGGGCTACAGCTCCCCTTCGTATGGCCCCAGTGAGGGGAAAATGTGGGACAGGACACATTTTCCTCCTTTGTTTATTTATCCCATTAATTCCACACTTTAAGGCGTAATGTATATTAGAATTCCATGCATGGTTGAGAATTACAGTGGAGAAGGGAAGAAAAAATATCAAAGAACATTGCAAATATATTTCTCCCCATAACTCAAAGGGAAAGGACTCAGTATGTATGTGGGGAAGTGTGTCCAAATTCCACACCCATGTTCTTCCAAATCTTCACTAACCTTCCAAGACATCTTTCCAGTACACAAAAGTCTTGTTCTTAGTCCTGGGTATATCTCTCTGCTGCCAGCAATTACCATAAATCTGAGTTTTTCAACCTAGGGTCTAGCAAGACAGTCCATTTACATTCCACATCCTATCAAAATATCCAGGTGTGCATTGGCACTGCTTTTATGTTCTAATCTGAGCTTCTTCCACCAGAATAAGTTGCAGCTAAGTCTATTTTTTCTGATTGCCCAATGGTTAAGCGTTGGAACACATACTTATGTGTACACACATACACTCACTCATGGTCTTTGAGGACAAACACTATTTGGCAGAGACAGTACAAACAAACCCAGTAAAAAGGAAAAGGCAATAATTCCCGAAGGTTCCATAATTTACAAGGTCACATCTCTCACAATGGAGTTAGTACAGCAGATTATTATGCAAAGCACTGTTAGTGCCTTTCTTTTATCCCCTTCTCTCAAATTGTACCTCCCTGAGCCTGCCAAGAATAAGAAATGACCCATTACTAAGCCATATACTTCTTAATGACTGCTCTGCTAGCTACACAAAAACCTGGTTAAAGCTTGAAATTACCTCTTGAAATTTTCCAATTAGCTATTAGACAAAGGCCATCCTTCTCCCCAGCCTCTGTCCGGGGAGGAGGACTTCAGTGCTTGGGAAGTAAGGAAAGTGAGTACAGTCAGATTTGCAATTTTATCAGACTGTCTTGAGTGTCAAGGAGAAAGTAGATGGGGGAAAAGTATAAGAGTACCTACTGGGGGACTAGGAGGAGAAAAAGGCCGGACAATTATGGTCAATTTTTCAATTGAAAATAGTGGATGGACACTATTTTATAGATAGAGAGAAATATATTAAGATAAAATGGCACTCCCCACCAAAAAAAATCACGAAACGGTGATAGAGTCTAAGATCTGCGCAAGCTAATATAATCTTTTCATCATCACTTTCCAAAGGCAGACGCCATCAACAACAAAAAGTTCCAGAAACTTTTTGTGTGATCATAACCACTTTAAAAGCATTTGGATCAAATTGATACAATTCAAATAACTATGAGGGTTTTGTTCTAAAAATTAAATTCCACGAAAGACAATTCAGAAAACAGAGCCCACCACTGCACGCCCCTCCCGCCCCATCCCCAACACCAACACACACACACCCCTCAGATACTCTTCCTAAGAAACAAGTTTTCAGCTTTCCTGACACTAAATTTGGGCAGAGGTGTCAAGTCATTATAATTACTACAAGCTGGCCTGGCTAAAATAGCATTTCAGCAGCCTGCCACTGGCATATAATCAACTGCACACCCACTGCTGGACTTGATATACAGTTGTGGCACCAAAAAATGTACCTGTTGATGCCAAGTATTGCTATGCAACAAATTAACCTTTGACCAGAAAAATTATTTTTCCACTTTCTGGATGTCTAAGTCAGTTAAGCATTTTCAGATCAATGCGACCATATGTCCACCTGTAACAATTGAGAAATTATTCCTTGTTTGCAGAATAACCCTTCTGTCTCACAAAGGACACGTTATGTCTTAGAACTCAAAAGAGTAGGCAACTGGCTATTTCAAAGTATTTGGCATGCTAAACAATTCAGAAGTGCTCACTTATTTGCATCATATTAAGATATATTTACATATTTAAACATTTCACACAAAGTTGGCCCAAACCAATAGTGTTTTACAAGGTATTTTCAATTTTCTCAGGATTGTCAAGATCAATACTTTTCTCTGTACCATATATCTTTGTGGCAGTAATTAGCTTTGTAGAATTGTTGTTAGGGAAAAGTAGGTTTCCATGGAGAAGAAGAAAGATATATGAGTTGTTATGTATGTGAAAGCAATTTCAGGAGGAAAATGGTATAGTGTGGGCAGCAGCATTGCATAGTCTAGATTTATTTCTTTACTTAGGTCCTGATGTTTCCTATTTTTCTGTTTCTGGACTTTTAGCTAAAATACAAAACTATCATTATTAAATTGCTCATTATAGTGATCTTTTGTAGAAACTTAATTTATATTCGAGGTTGCAACGTTTAGGTTTACAAGTATTCCAGTTTATTTGCAGCCTACTTCTTCCATAAAATCTCTGTGGAAATCTTACTACAGGGCAGCCCCTCAAAAATTGTGTCTCATTTTCCACCAAATAAATGTAATAATACAAATATGCTCCCCTTAAAGGAGACCCAATGGAATCAAAATAAGCCACAAACAAAAATCAAAATAATGATTAAAAACATTTAATGATTAAAAATGTTTATTTATAAATAATTTGTCATGTATAAGTATACTCTTTAATGTAAATTCAGAATAAAGACATAATTATTGAAGTTTTATCTAGAGGTGTTAAATACATAAAATAAAAAACTTAGGAAAAATAGTTCATGTTGAGAGCTTTAAATGACCATTTAGCTTTGAGTCTGTGCTTCAGCACATACAGGAGTTGATTTGTAAGGACTAGGGAACACATCAGCTACATCCCCACTTCATGCTGGACAGATGTAAAAGTAAGAATAATTTGGTATGATGTGTAACTTTTCCAAACAAGACAGGCAGCACACTTCGTTTTGTAGAAGAGGTGATAAGTTATAGTGAAAGGGGCACGTGTTTTGGGATTAGAAACATACAATTTTAGACACTAGTTCTGTGACTTCTTTGCACTCGGGGACTCCTTTTTCTCAAGTATAGAAGAAGGATAAAGCCAACTGGCAGAGGTTGCTGTAAGAATTAAGTAAAATGTTTGTGAAAGCACCTGACTCAGAGTAGATGCTCAATCCTCTCTGGTCCTTTCATCTTTAGAGGCATAACTTTTATTGGTTTTAAGTGGGGTTTACAAGACACCTAAAGCTGTTTTCCCCTAGGAACATACCCATTTCATAGCATATATGAAGAAAACAGGAATGTATTCATTTGTATAGCAATTGACATCCTCATACTTAAATATTGACATCCTCATACTTACCAAATCCATCAGTTATAAAAATCAGTAAGTATATAATATCAGTTTTACTCTTTTCTTGACTTTAGAATGACTATAGAATGATAGTGGCAACAAGATGACTGATCCTTAATAAAGATCATTAAGATATGGAAAATACAGAATCTGAAGAATGACAGCCTCATTATATTTTTTCTACTATAAGAAGAGATGACAAATGGTTAACATCAGAGTTTGGTTGCCATAAATTTTGATATTCTTATATATACAATGCATACTTGCTTATTATAAAAAAGTTACAAAGCAACCGCACACATACACAGCGCAATCCATATTCCCACACTCCCAGAGATAACTACTGATATCAAGTTGTAGTTTATTATTCCAATATTTTTTCTACACAACATTATACAGTATCACATATTTTCTCTTTACTTCGTTGCCATAAATTAACCATTGAGAAAGTGCCCAATTGATTCTGAGGCCACACAAGCAGCCAAGAACCAAGTATCTCCAATTGTTCTTCTGTGACCTGTGATCAGTGACTCTTGTGAGATTGTCCCCTGTAGCAGAAAATGCTAGTTGCCCCTTAATATTCTCCTCACCTTCTTCTTTTCTTTTCTTTTTTTTTTTTTTTTTTTTGGTAATAGAACACCCAACTTTTATCTAAGTGCAAAGTCAAAGGCTCATTTCCCAACCTCACTTGCAACTAGGTGGGACCATGTGACTAGATTTTGGCCTACAGAGTGTGAGTATAAGTGGTTTGTGCAAGCTCCAGGTTCATACTTTCAGAAGAAAAGAAGTCTATCTTTCCTTTTCCCCTTTTGCTTTTCTCACTAGCTAGAATACAGATCTGATTGTGTCTTTGCCTTTAACAAAGAGATGGAAGTTTCATAGTGAGGATGGCAGAACAAGATGGAAGGACACTAGGCTCTTGATCCTGGTGTCCTGTCATACCAGTATTAGACCACATTTGATGGGCAAGAACTAAGTTTCTGTCTTTTTTAAACAATTAGACTTTTGGTACAGCTGTTTAACCTCTATTTTAATAAATATACCCCTCTACTAGACAGAGTTATTCCCTACTATTAATTGCCCATAACTTTGACCTTGAGAGTGGGGCCATTGCTCTTTGTGATACAGCTTCACTCCTAGAGTAAATTATGAATTAAATGTCTTTGAGTTCATCCATTTTTCCTTTGGAGTGATCAGATGGTTTGCACTGCAGTGTCTACCTTTGTCTCAGGACCATGTGCCCCTTCAGAAGTTTATCACAGAACATGATTTAAGGCAGAGACTTCTAGTATTGTATTATGGATCCAATCACTTCTTGTTTTCACCCTCACTTCAGTATTTACTACCCCCTGAGGTGCCTTTTTGGGGACAAGCAGCTTCTGTGGTAATTGTCTAGTCTTTGAATAGAGGGGAAAACAACCAATCAGAGCCAGACTGATTCCTGTTGGTTCTTCATTTTATCAGGATCTTGGATTCCCCAATCTTACTCAGCAATGATTGGCATTGCTGCCTTTCCTAGCCTTGGATAGCAATGAGGCTAACAGTGATCATCCCTGGGCAAATGAGGAAATAAAAATCATAATTAGAAAGCTTTCCCTCAACCCTTCCCCATCTCATTTCTCATCCTCTCTTGGCACAGGAGATGCCATCTTTATTGCTTTTTCTCATCACACACAGAAACCCAACTACTTTCATTTTCTCCAAAGGTTTTTCCATATATTATGTGAATTCATGGAATCCATCAACCGTTCTAACTCTTCTGAAGCATCTCTAGGTTTGCTATGGGGACAGGTAGCCAGCATCCCATGCTAGTTCACCATCTTATATGAAATTGGGAGTTCTTATCCTACTCCCTGCTCACCTTTTTCATATACTGCAAGTTTACAACCTGCAATGGACTGAATGTGTTCCCCCAATATTTGTATATTGAAACCTAATCCCAATGTAACGGTATTCAAAGTGGCATCTTTGGAAGGTTATTAGGCCATGAAGGTGAAGACTTCATGAATGGAATTAGTGCTCTTATAAGAGGCCAAAGAGCTGACTAGTTCTTTCTGTCGTGTGAAGAAACAATAATAAATTGACAAAATGCAACCCAGAAGAGGACCCTCATTGGAACCTAACGATGCTGGCACTCTGATCTTGGACTTTCAATCTCCAGAGCTGTGAGGAATATATTTATGCTGTTTCTAAGCCACCCAGTCTATGGTACTTTGTTATGGTGGCCTGAAGTAACTAAGCCACTACCATTCTAAGTCCTATTCAGAAACCAGCAAGTCAGATTACTCTCATTTGATCCATAGACTATTCAGTTCCACTGTATTGGAGATTGCCATAGATTTTGCATACAACATGGTTAGAATTCTAGACTAGCCCAAAGCTAAATAAGCTTCTGCACTCTACTAGACAAGGCTCTATCAATTGCAAAATTTCTCCATCCAGCTAGATGATATTGAATATGTTTTGTGGAAGAGATTTTTCTATATGTATTCATGAGTTTTTGGTTTCCATTAGTCAAAGAAAAACTCTTTCTGTCTGACTGAATGTCTTAGTCTGTAGTGTTATATATGTAGTGCTATAACAGAATACCAGATACCAGGTAGTTTATAAAGAAAAGACATTTATTTCTCACAGTTCTGAGGGTAGGAAGTCCCAGATGGTGGAGCCAGCATCTGATGAAGGCCTTCTTGCTGCATAATATCGTGACAGCAAGCATCACATGGGCAAGAGTGAGTTATAGAGGGGCTAAACTTAACCTTTGTAAGGACCACACCCACAATAATGAATCCATCCCTCATGATAATGGTATTAATCAATTCATGCTGCAGAGCCCTCATGATCTAATTACCTCTTAAAGATCTCACCTCTCAAAACTGTTGCATTTGAGATTAGGTTCCTGTATATGAACTCTGAGGAACACATTCAAATCATAGCACTGGGCTTCGGGTCCAGAATACTGAAGAGGTTTTTGTTTTTTGTTTTTTGTTTTTTTTTAAATAACAATAGAATGTAAAATGGTCAGCAAAAAAGCTCAGAAGTTCAAACCCATGAAAATCGTCTTTTGATAAAGGCTTTCTCTCCAAGTCCTTGGTGTTTAGGACTCTTTTTGTCCTAATATAAATGGAATAAGCATTCCAAAATTCTCCTGTTGAGGTATGTACTTCAACAAGTATTTCCTGAGCACTCCCAAAGGCTCCGAAGAACTCATACTGAGAGGAGCTTTTTCCTATGTCATACTTCTACTCAGAATATAAGTCTCTGTTTTCCCTCCTCTCTTCTCACTCAAATTTAAATATTTCTCCTCATCTTACTACTTTTCCTACATCATTTTAACTGTTCATATTTCTCTCTTTCCTGTTTGATCTTTTTCATATTTGCTGTACCTGCGTTAGAGTAAGGGCTTGAGGATAATGCCTGCCAGCACTCAGAAGCCTCACAAAGGTCCACAGAGGCTGCTGAAGAGCCAGGCCCACATCTTATCAAATTTATCTGGAGATTTGAGAATGCTGAATTGTCCTTGAGGCAATGGTTTGCATTGGGAAGAAAATAAAAGCTTGTTCAGGGGTCTTTGAACCAAAACTATGAGCGGGAAGGGAACTGTCCATGGTTCTGAGTGGCCCCACTGAAGGTCTAGAAAATAAAAGAGTAGAGGTGATAGAAACTGTCTAAGCTGGTCTAGCTAACTTTTGCCTCAGAGCCTTGAAAGTATTTTTAAAAGTGTACAAAAGTAAGCTTGATGGCAAAGTGTACGCACATTATTATTTGTTCGATCTCTGCCCTCTCATAGAATTTATGACCATTTAAGAAAAAAAACACCCTAAAACTTTTTTTGCTACAAACTTTTCTTCCCTTATGTTGCTTTTAAGCATGTGTATTTGAGGAGAAGTTTAAAATTCATGTCTTGAATTTGTGTCTCTGATTACACATAATTCATCAAGATCTTACTCTTAAAGAGCTATTTAATACTCAGGAAGTCATTTAAATCATTTCAGAATCTTACTAAAATCCAGTAGGAAGTTGTGTTTATAAAGGACACACAAACCTGGAGCACTTGCACATTTCATTTGAATCCAAATGCAGAAACCATACAGATTTTGGAATTGAAGAGAAATTTAGCCTATCTCTACTCTGTCAAGAAGAAAGGTTCAGTACACTGTCATCTAAGGATGCATCTGATATTCCCATCCGGATGTGATGTGTGGAATCTTATATAACATATACATCATTCATTGTTTATGGTCTTGTGTTATAATCACTTGTGTGTATATAAATGTCTTCTGTCCTTAATGGAAATGCCTGACATAAAAGGGAGAAAACTAGATATAAACTCAGATGACCGAGGCTTCAGTCCTGATTTTCCCAGCTCTATGACCTTGAGCAAATCACCGAACATCACTGAACTTCATTTATGAATGAATATTAAACACATTAAAAGTGATTATGAACCTACAGATATTCCATAAACTCCTAAGTGATAGTCCCAGGTAATTGCCATTTTCCATTAAATACACATAATTTGTGCTTATGTATTTATACTTACCTTTTCAGCAAGTATTCTATATTTATCGTTTCAACAAGTGTTTGTTAGGGTACATGACAGAAATATCATGGGAAAAGAGGGCAGGCACATGGTAAAAGAGGGGAGAGATTTTATTGTAGCAGACATTTCTTTTTATGCCAAAGTGAAATGTCATTATCATAATTATTTTGCACTGCTACATACCCTGTTATGACCATTTTTAAATAGAAGAAGGAAAACCCTACCAAATCCTGGAAAGCTTGTTTTTATAAATGTCTCCCTATTATACATTTTGGCATATTTTGTGGTAAGTTGATTCAAATTATTGTAGTTTTCAAAGAATATACTACTTATTTTCTCCTTAAAGCATATATTACTTGTACTATGTAATACACTATATAATGATATGAGAAATACTTTGAAATAAAATCTCAATTTTTATATTTTGCTTAAAATTTTGAGTGCCAGTATATGTTAGAAATAAGTAAGTCACTTGCCTTTCTCTGCTTCTCACAAAAGAGGAAGTAAATGTGTTTGCCACCACGTGTGATCCCCCAAGAGGATGCATTTTATCCTGGATGTTAAATTTTAAGTGGAGAAATAACAGGGTGCAGACATACTGAGAACACTGTCTTGGTAGCTGGTGTTTTTTCCTCCAGTGGGTGATAAAAATTAAATCCCCAAATTTCTCCTTCTAGGCTTTTTACTAATTAACCTGACATCTGTAGTGAAGCGGAACATAGGTTCACTTTGTTCATTCCCAGTCCCACAATTAAACTGCTGGTAGTTTAGGTCAAAAGCTTTTCTCTGGAAATTTGAGAGTAAAATAAATTTTTTTTTTTTTTTTTTTTTTTTTGAGACAGAGTGTCGCTCTGTCACCCAGGCTGGAGTGCAGTGGCCAGATCTCAGCTCACTGCAAGCTCCGCCTCCCGGGTTCACGCCATTCTCCTGCCTCAGCCTCCCGAGTAGCTGGGACTACAGGCGCCCGCCACCTCGCCCGGCTAATTTTTTGTATTTTTTAGTAGAGGCGGGGTTTCACCGTGTTAGCCAGGATGGTCTCGATCTCCTGACCTCGTGATCCGCCCGCCTCGGCCTCCCAAAGTGCTGGGATTACAGGCTTGAGCCACCGCGCCCGGCCGAGAGTAAAATAATTTTAAATTGACAAAAAGTATAAAACAACTGTTAAAATATTTATATCAAAATATTCAGGAAAAGAAGGAGCTTTCATGTAGAGCAAACATTGTACTCTTAATTGACCATTATTCCCTACTTCATTTACTGTGATTGTTCTCCGCTTATGGATGACAGAACAAAGGATCCATGAAGATGGGATCATTCATGTAAAATAGTTCCTGTTATAGAGTGATGAGTGGAGTAATGCTGTGATTGGGATGTGATGTAGACAGAGATGGAGGTGGGAAAATCAAGTGGGCAGAAATTTATTGAAACATCTATAGAAGAAAAAGATTCTCTAGAAAAAGAACATTGAAAGAATAATATAGCAAAAACATGTTTCATGCAATGAGAAAATGTTAAATTTCCCTCATTCATGATGTTATCACAAAATGTCTGGTGACATAAGTGTGTCAGTAATAAGGAATCCAGACAGTCAAAACCAGTGGGTGATCTGTGGCTTAAAAAAAGAAAGGAAATGAAAAAATTATGATGAGAGAAACAAGAGGCAGATTACCTTTATGCATAAATTAGAATACAAACAAAATGAAAGTATTGAGGGGCAAAAGGATGTGGTGCATTTGCTATCAAATATTTCATAATTTTTAAAGTGGAAGAGTGAAACAAATTACTTATACATGCAGTATAGATAAATCTCAAAAACATTGATAAATATCCAAAAAACAACGTTTTTGAGATTTATCTGAGTGAAAGAAGCCTTACACAAAAGAACATATGCTTTTATCCATTTATGTGAACTTCTAAAATACACAAAACTGGTCTAAAGGTAAAAAGGGAAACATCAGTTTCTAAAGGTAAAAAAAAAAGAAACACCAGAAAAGTGGCTGTCCCTTGGAATAGGGGTTCAAGCATGAATTGACTGGGAGGGGGCTTGATTTTCTAAGGTAATGATTATTTTCTACATTTTATGGTTTAATAGTTTAGGCTACATAGGTCAAATATGCATGTATCAAAACTCATCAAACAATGCACTAAAGATTTGTGAATTTCACTGTATGTAACTTTTACCTCAAAATAAGAAAGTATAAATAAATGCACTCAAAAATTCACTAGCTGAAGTATTTGGGGTAAACATGCTGATGTCTGCAACTTAGAAATACATCAAAATATAAGTGAGATTGATGGATGGATAGATGGAGGGATAGATAGATATGTTATAAAACACATGCAGGAAAAGATTAATTATAGGATCTAAGTCTTGGACACCTGAATGTTACTTTACAATCTTTCAGCTTTTCTTTACATTAGAAAAATTTTATAACAAAATGTTGAGAAAAAGTGGCAGGTAGGAGAGATGAAGTTGGCAAAAATGTCAATAACTGGTGCAGCAAGAAGACAATTGTTGGATTCATTATACCTTTCTGTCTACTTTTCCATGTGTTTGAAATTTTCCATAATCAAAAGTTAAAAAAAGAATTTATATACATTCATATGTATATACATACACATACATTAAAATGAGAAAAGTTTATCCAAATTGAATATAGAGTTGTATTTAAGTCATGTAATTATGCATATGTATTTTCTCTCATTTTCTGTATTTTTGATAACACTATCTTGTCAAAATATAAGGAGAAACTGGAGAAAAGTGAGCTCAGGTAGGCATCCAGGGAAATTAGATGATAGGGTTTCAAATTAAAAATACTAACTTTGAAAAAAAAAATCATCATTTTCATAAGTCACTTCTCTTCACCCCAGTTCAATTCAACAGTGTATCCTGATCCCTACCTAGAAAAAAAGAATCTACCTCTTTGTGGTGTGAAGAGTAGAAAAGGTAGTCATTAAGAACACAGCCTTTGGAACCACGTGAAAGAGCATGGTGGACACTGGATCCAAAATGTAAACCTTCTTCGGTTTCCCCCACCCTTCCTTCTCAACTTAACTTTGTTTCTCTTTCAATGATGTTCAGATAACGTACAAATGTGCTACTGAAAAGACTGATTTCACAAATTCGAATTCTACTAAGTAGCCCTGAAACTTACAGCTTCTTCTATGCTATAGATTCTCATTCCAAATCCTCCCTTTGATCAATATTGGCTTCTCAACTGATTCCTCAAAATATGCCTTCACAAAACTACCATTAACATTATGTCTTAATTACTTATATAGGACCAGTATAAAAATGGGCATATAAAGAAGGTCTCTGTAGTTGTTACAGAATTGTATTGAAGCTCCTGTTCATTACATTGTTCAAATTTCCCAACCCATTGTTCAGTTTCTCTCAGAGATCTGGGTTAGGAGATGGTCTCTCCTGATAATTTGTTGTGTCCCTTATGTTTTCTTTTTACTTTGGCTTTCAGGAAGCTTAGAATTATTTGATACATTATACCCAAGCCTCTCTTAGCTCTGTTTTACGTTTTAATTATTCCACTCTCGTCTTTCCCATCTCTATCCCAACTTTTGCTCCCATTACTTAGAACTTACACTCTAGTAATTATAGATTTGTTGACTTCATGGTATCTAAGATTTGTAAATTGCTCTAGGTTTAGAAGTGGGTAGAGAATACATGATAAATAATTTCTATGAAGCCTCCAATACCACTAACAAGCTATATTACTCTAGTTCAAATTTTCATGTAGTCACATCCAAGCATATTGCAATAAGAGATGAGTTTAGCTGATATTAAAAAAAGAAAATCATTTGTTATGTTAGGAAGCCATCAGGAAACACTAAGAGGAAGAAAATATGCAATCTTTAGAGTTATTTTATTTTTTAGAAAAATCATCAAGGCCAACCTCTAACATGCCATATTGTCCATTCAGTCTCCTGAATGTACATCTGTTCTAAGTTTCTCATCACCGTGGTCAGACTAATCACTGATGTGGAAACAGATTTCACTCCTCTCAACTGGTTTTTGTAAGACAGAGAATGAATCTAGGTCATCTCTCTTGGAGATAGTGCTGTACCTCTGCAGACTGGAAAGAAAAAGTTCGACAGTATGACAGAAAAAATTCAACTGTCAAAGTTAAAATAAATATCTTTTAACTTGGCCGGGCGCGGTGGCTCAAGCCTGTAATCCCAGCACTTTGGGAGGCCGAGGCGGGTGGATCACAAGGTCAGGAGATCGAGACTATCCTGGCTAACATGGTGAAACCCCGTCTCTACTAAAAATACAAAAAACTAGCCGGGCGCGGTAGTGGGCGCCTGTAGTCCCAGCTACTTGGGAGGCTGAGGTGGGAGAATGGCGTGAACCCGGGGGGCGGAGCTTGCAGTGAGCCGAGATCGCGCCACTGCACTCCAGCCTGGGAGACACAGTGAGACTCCGTCTCAAAAAAAAAAAAAAAAAAAAAAAAAAAATTTTATCTTTTAACTTTATCCCTAAGTGTATATTCCTTAAGAAAAGAGAAAAGATTCTCCCACCACAGTTCACCTGGAGCAATTCATTCTTCCTAAATGCATAAGCACTGGCAGTTATGATTGACCCTCTGATTAAATATTCAGAAGCATTAAAAAATTAAAACATAAAAGCACAGAGTAAAACGGCTGAATAGTTATCTGATCTAAGGATTAAGAAACGTTTTCTAAACTGGAAAGTAATAAAAATAATCAAGTGGAAACTTCAATATAATATAATGCAGAGTAAGACTTATGTTTATCAAAATTAGAAATCAAACAAGTTGGGAGTATTATATTCAATAAATGTGAGACAAAGATTAAAATTCTTAATCTATAAAGAGCTCACAGGAATTTAACTCTTTTGATAAATGAAGGAAATGACATGATCAGAAAATTCTTTCCATATAAAAATGAACATTGGTAAAATACCTGAAAAATTAGTCAACTTTACTGTCAATAAAAAAGTAAAATAAAGCAATAAGATTTATTTTATGTCTTTCAAAATAGCCCAGATTTTTTTTTTAAGGTAAAAATATTGTGCTTTTCTTTTTTTTTTTTTCCATTTTTTTTTTTATTATACTTTAAGTTCTAGGGTACATGTGCATAACGGGTAAGGCCTGTCACATGCATGTACATTTGCGCCATGTTGGTGCTGCACCCATCAACTCCATCAGCACCCATCAACCTCGCCTCCATTTCACATCAGGTATAACTCCCCAGTGCAATCCTCCCCCTCCCGTGATAAAATCCCGGTGCGTGATGTCTCCCTCCCCGAGTCCGTCCTCACTGTTCAGTCTCCGCGAGCAGAGAACACGCAAGTAGCTCTGGCTCCTTAAGGTTCCCGCGTCAGCCTGCTGAGAGAATGATGGTTTCCAGTCATGTCCCTACAAAGGACACACACAAACTCATCCTTTTATGGCTGCATAGTATTCCATGGTGTATATGTGCCACACTTTCTTAATCCAGTCTGTCACTGATGGACATTTGGGTTGATTCCAAGTCTTTGCTATTGTGAATAGTGCCGCAATAAACATACGTGTGCATGTGTCTTTATAGCAGCATGATTTATAATCCTTTGGGTATATACCCAGTAATGGGATGGCTGGGTCATATGGTACTTCTAGCTCTAGATCCTTGAGGAATCGCCATACTGTTTTCCATAATGGTTGAACTAGTTTACAAACCCACCAACAGTGCAAAAGTGTTTATGCTTATTTAAAAATCTGGGCAAAATAGCCCAGATTTTTAAATAAGCATATACTTAATCCTAGTGAAGGTGCATTGAAAGACTCTCTCCGATTCACTGAAGACAGAAATGGAAATTGATGCCATCATTTTTAGGGACAATTTGATATATTTCAAGAGCCTTAAAAATATTAATGCCCATGGTCCGGGCGCAGTGGCTCATGCCTGTAATCCCAGCACTTCGGGAGGCTGAGGCAGGAGAATCGCTTGAACCCGGGAGGTGGAAGTTGCAGTGAACTGAGATCACACCACTACAAATTAATGTCCTTTTACCTGATAATTCCACTCTTGGGCATATGTCCTAAGAAAATACCTAGAAACATAAGCATATACCTAGATTTATACACAGAAATGTTTGCCATATTATTTATATCAATTTCCTATGAAAGATAATTTAATTACATATTATTTTATTGGAATATAACCTAAAGTCAATAGTAATATATGCACAGAATAAGATATTGTATAGCAATAAAAATTATTTTACAGAAAAATTTTAATGGGAAACTGTTTAACATGCGTTTTAAAGGAAAAGAAAAACAGCATATAACACATTATAAAAGATTAAGAACCATGCATAATTATATTTAAAACATGGAAAGAAATGTGCTAAAATGTTAACTACCTCTGGGAAACAGGATTATAAGTGACTGTTTTGTTGTTCTCTATCATGTTCTAGGCATGTAGTAATTTTATTGTCCAAAAAGTACTACTAAAATCCCCAGAAGAACCCTTCTGTTTTCTGTTTTTAACTCTTCCTCATATCACAAGGGAGAGTCTTTTCTCTTTGGGCTAGGACATGCTACCTTATGTAGCTACAGAAATAATCAAACATTTCTTAAATTTCTACTGCCCTTATAATACTGTGGTATACACTAGGACAAGGTCTTCTTAATCTTTATTTCTTGAATATAAATGTTCAAAGTAGGAAGTCAAATAATATAAATTTTTTCTAGAAACTTTTAAAAGAATAGAATGCTACCACAAATAAAGTATCACATTCCAAGAGGAAAAGTGGGACTTATGCTTCATAAATTTGAATTCTGAAACTAAAATCTCTTTATTTTCACATAAATGCATGAGTTGTAATTGTAGTATGGTGGTATTTTGGCAAATTGGTTAGCTTTTGCTGTATTAAAAAACACCCTAAAACAAAATTACTTAGAGCAATAACCATTTATTCAGTTCACATTTGGCAATTTGGGCTGGGCTCAGATGAGCAATACTTCTGGACTTGGCTGGGCTTACTCAAGTGTCTGTGGTCAGCTACCTAGGTAGTCAGAGGAAGTCTGGTCTAGGAGGGCCTGAGCTGCCATGACCTGTCTCTGTTCTGTGTGGTCTCTCATCTTCCAGCAGGGTTTCCTAGGCTTGTTCTCATGACACAGGCTAAAGTCCAAGAGGGAGGGTAGAAGTATGGACATTTGTAGCCCTGGCTCAGAACTGACACAGTGTCATTTTTGCTTCATAATAGTCACTAAAGCAAGTCCCAAGGGCAGCTCAGACTCAGAGAGAGGGGAAACAGACTCCATCTATTAATAGAAAGAGCTGCAAAAATCTCACTGTGAGGACACCAAAGGAGTGAAGAATTGCACCCCCTTGCAACCCACCACCTTAGGTTATGGCATCTCGGCACAAGCACCCAATTTTACTTATAGGTGTGACTAAATAAGTTTAAAAACGTGGAATCGTGGAGCCAAGATAGCCAAATAGATGCAGTCAAGAGAAACGTCTCCCAAGAGACTGGTACATCAAGAAGACTGGCACACTCTCAGCAGATCATCAGAGAGATGGCATTGAGAGTGGATGGAGGGAGAATCAGATGCTGCACTGAAGGAGGAGGAAGCTGGGAACCTTGCATTGGGTTACAAGGCACTGGGACTTGTTCTTGGCCCCCAGCAAATCCTGGAGAAGGGGTGAGTTGAACGTGAGGAGTGGCCCTCTGTCGCCACGAATCTCCAGAATCTTGGCAGCAACAGACCCTGCATTCCCCCCACAGACATTTGAGCTGTTAGGGAGAGCAGTTTAGAGAGGTGGTAGTACCAGTACTACAGGCTGTGCTTAACCCAGAGGATTTAGTGTGTGAATATCTACAGTGGAGCACAGCCAGGGATGCCCATCCCTCAAGGCTCACCATGCTCCTCTAGAAGACTTCAGCCTTACAACTGTCAGACCTGGACACAGCAGTATGGTCTTACCTGTGAAATAGAGCCAGCCAGGTCTGAGCACCTGCCTGTCTTCTGGCATCTTCCAGCGCCCTAGCCTGGCCACACCTGCTTGAAATGCAGCCTTGGATGCCCAAACAAATTGCTTCCTGGGGGTCTTCATCATAGCTCCTTTGCCAGCAGACTACAGCTGGCCGTTGGAGAGCTTCAGTAGACTAGACCCCACCAATGTGCACCAACCCATCCCCCAACCACAGGTTCCCCATGCTGTTTTGCCAGCACTTACTTGCCTGTGACCACTCCACCACCACTTTACTGATGCACATGCCTGGGTGGACTTCACCCCCCTTCCCCCACCAGCTTGCGTGTACATGTGTACCCCACCATGCCACTGCTGCTGGCACAACAGCACCCCACTGCATTTCCCCACTAATATGCAGTCACCCGGCCATGTTGCCATTGCTGGCACAATCACATGCAGGGATGCCAGCAACCTTATTATTCCCTGCTACTACCGCTAGTGTCAATGGTGTGCATAGATGCCAGCACACCCCCACCACTGCAGGCACAAGCAAGAATACTGCAGCCCTGCTCCCACTGGTATTCTGCCCCAGCTGACACATATGCACCTTGTCACACTGCCACAGTGGCTGGCATGAGCAAGCAAGCACAGATACCACTGCCACTGCCCCAGTGAAGCAGTTTGGCCAGCACTACCCACTGGAATATTGTGGTCAGTGGACCAGAAACACCTCGGCCCCTACAGTAAAGCAGGTTCCTAACCTTAAGAGGCCCGATACCAGCCCCTGAGAGTTAGCTGATTCAGCCCAGGAGTTCTAAGCTGAGCTGTGGCCCCCTAAAATCTCCCAGAAATGAAGCCAGTTGATGGAACCCACCTCATACCAAAATCAAATCCCCAAGGACATCAAAGACGATAAAAGCAAAAGACAGCAACATCAAAGCCTGAGGGAACATCAACCCATACAAATGAGAAAGAATTAGCACAAGACCTCTGGCAACTCAAAAACCAGTATCTTCCTTCCTCCAAACAGCCACACTAGTTCCCCAGCAATGGTTTTTAACCAGACTGAAATGGTTGAAATGACAGAAATAGAATTCAGAATATGGATAGGAGCAAAGATCATTGAGACTCAGGAGAAAGTTGAAACCCAATCCAAGGAATCTAAGGAATATAAGAAAAATGATACAGGAGCTGAAAGACAGAATGGCCATTTTAAGAACCAAACTGATCTATTAGAACTGAAAAACTCACTTCAAGAATTTGATAATACAATCACAAGTATTAACAGTAGAATTGACCAAGAGGAGGAAAGAATCTCAGAGCACAAAGACTAGTTCTCCAAAATAACTCACTCAGAAAAAATTAAAGAAAAAAAAAAGAATGAACAAAACCTCTGAGAAATATGGAATAATGTGAAGAGATTAAATCTATGACTCATTGGCATCACTGAAAGAGAGGGAGAGAGAGCAAGCAACTTGGAAAACATATTTGAGTATACAGTCCATGAAAATTCCCCCAACCTTAGTAGATAAGCCAACATTCAAATTCAGGAAATGCAGAGAACCCCTGCAAGATACTACACAAGACAACCATCCCCAAGACACAAAATCATCAGATTCTTTAAGGATGAAATGAAAAAATATATATTAAAGACAGCTGGGAAAAAAGTGCAGGTCACCTACAAAGGGAACCCCACCAGACTAACAGTAAACTTTTCGGCAAAACCTCTACAAGCCATAAGAGATTGATAGCCTATACTCAGCATTATCAAAGAAAAGAAATTTCAACCAATAATTTCATATCCAGTCAAACTAAGCTTTATAAGCAAAGGAGAAATAAGATCCTTCTCAGACAAGTAAACACTAAGGGAATTCATTACCACCAGACCTGCCTTCCAAGAGATCCTTAAGGGATTACTAAGTATGGAAAGAAGAGACCACTACTGGCCACCACAAAAACAAACTCAAATACATAGACACTTGACACTATAAAGCAACAATATAATCAGGTCTGCATAATAACTAGCTAACAACATGATGAAAGGATCAAATATGCACATATCAATATTAACCTTTAATGTAAACAGACTAAATGTACCAATTAAAAGGCATAGAGTGGCAAGTTGAATAAAGAAGCAAGACCCAAATGCATGCTGTCTTCAAGAGACCCATCTCACATGCAATGACACATATAGCCACAAAATAAAAGGATAGAGAAAAATCTACCAAGCAAACAACAACAACAACAACAAAAACAACAACAACAGAAACAACAACAACAACAAAAAGCAGAAAAAAACAGAGGGTGCTATTCTAATTTCAGACAAAACAGACTTTAAATCAAAATGATTTTGAGAACACAAAGAAAATCATTACATAATGATAAAGAATTTAATTCAATATGAGGACTTAAATATCCTAAGTATATATGCACCCAGCACAGGAGCACTCAGATTCATAAAGCAAGTTATTAGAGACCTATGAAGAGACTTATAACCACACAATAATAGTGGGAAACTTCAACACAGTGTGCAAGACACATCATCAGGGCAGAAAACTAACAATAATATTCAGGACCTGAACTCAATTCTTGACCAAATGAACCTAACAGACATCTACAGAACCCTTCACCCCAAAACAACAGAGTATACATTCTTCTCATCTGCACACGTCACATAATCTAAAATCAATTGCACAATCGGCCACAAATCAACTCTCAGCATATTCAAAAAAACCAAAATCATACCAACCACACTCTCAGATCACAGTGCAATAAAAATAGAAATCAATACTAAGAAAATCACCCCAAACCATGGAAATTAAACAACCTGCTCTTAAATGACTTTAAAAATAAATAATGAAATTAAGGCAGAAATCAATAAATGCTTTGAAACTAATGAGAACCAAAACAAAATATATTGGAATCTCTGGGACAGAGCTAAAGCAGTGTACAGAGGGAAGTTTGTAGTGCTAAACACCCACATTAAAAAGTTAGAAAGAACCCAAATTAAGAAACTGACATTACACCTAGAGGAAGTCGGAGACAAGAGATAACCAAAATCAGAGCTGAACTGAAGGAAATTGAGAAGTGAAAAACCATACAAAAGATCAACGAATATAGGAGTGGGTTTTGTGAAAGAAAATAAATAAGATTTATAGACTGCTATCTAGACTAATAAAGAAAAAAGAGGAATTATCAGAACAATCACAGTCAGAAATGACAAAAGGGACATTACCACTGACTCCGCAGAAATAGAGAAAAACCCTAGAGACTACTATGAACACCTCTATGCACACAAGTTAGAAAACTGAGAAGAAATGCCTAAATTCCTGGAAACATGCCACTTCCTAACATTGAACCAGGAAGAAATCAAAGCCCTGAACAGACCAATAACAAATTCTGAGATTTCATCAGTAATAAAAAGCCTACAACCAGAAAAATCCCAGGATTACATGGATTCACAGCTGAATTCTACCAGATGCATAAAGAAGAGCTGGAACCATTTCTCCTGAAGCTATTCCAAAAAAAAAATGAGCAGGAGAAACTCCTTACCAACTAATTCTATGATTCCAGCATCATCCTGATACCAAAACATGACAGAGACACAAAAAGAAAGAAAACTTCAGGCCAATATCCTTGACGAACATTGATGCAAAAATCCTCAACAAAATACTAGCAACCAGAATCCAGTAAAACATCAAAAAGCTAATCCACCACAATCAAGTAGGCTTCATCCCTGGGAAGCAAGGTTGGTTCAACATACAGAAATCAATAAATGTGATTCACCACATAAATAGGACTAAAAACGAAACCACATGATTATCTCAATAGATACAGAAAAGGCTTTTAATAAAATTCAACATCTCGTCATGTTAAAAAAACCCTCAACAAACTAAACATTGAAGGAATATACCTCAAAATAATAAGAGCCACTTATGACAAACCCACAACTAACATCATAATGAATGGGCAAAAACTGGAAGCATTCCTCTTGAGAACAGGAACAAGATAAGGATGCCCACTCACAGGACTCCTATTCAACACAGTACTGGAAGTCCTAACCAGAGCAATCAGGCAAGAGAAAAAAAAAAAGATATCCACATATGAAGAAAGGAAGTTATACTGTCTCTTTTTGCAGTTGATATGATTCTATATCTAGAAAACACCAAAGTCTTTGCCAAAACCTCCTAAATCTGATCACTTCAGCACAGTTTCAGAATTTAAAAAATCACTGTACAAAAATCAGTGGCATTTTTATACACCAACATTGTCCAAGCTTAGGGTCAAGTCAAGAAAACAATTCCATTTACAGTAGCCAGAAAAAGAATAAAATACCTAGCAATACAGCTAACCAGAGAGGGGGAAATATCTCTACAAAATGGATTATGAAACACTGCTGAAAGAAATCAGAGATGACACAAATGAATGGAAAACATTCCATGCTCATGGATGGGAAAAGTCAATATTGTTAAAATAGCCATACTTCCCAAAGCAATTTATAGATTCAATGCTATTTCTATCAAACCATCCATGACATTTTTTACATAATTAAAGCATTCTAAAATTAATTTGGAACCTAAAAAGAGCCCTAATAGTCAATGCAATTCTATGCAAAAAGAGCAAAGCTGGAGGCATCACGTTATCTGACTTCAAACTATATTACAAGGCTACAGTAACTAAAACAATATGGTACTGGTACAAAAGCAGACATATAAACCAATGGAAATGATGAGAGAACTCAGAAATAAAGCCTCACACCTATAACTATGTGATCTTTAACAAAGCTGACAATAACAAGCAATGGGGAAAGGACCCCCTATTCAATAATTGGTGATGGGAAAACCAGCTAGTTGTATGCAGAAGATTGAAACTGGACCCCTTCCTTACACCATATACAAAAATTAACTCACAATGGATTAAATACCAAATGGATTAAATGTAAAACCCAGAACTATAAAAACCCTGGAAGACAACCTAGGCAATACAATTCTGGACATAGGAGCAGGAAAAGATTTCATGACAAAGATGCCAAAAACAATTGCAACCAAAGCAAAGATTGACAAATGGGATCTAATTACATTAAAGAGTTTCCGCACAGCAAAAGAAACTACCAACAGAGTAAACACAACCTGTAGAATGGGAGAAAATTTTTGCAAACTATGCATCTGCAAAAGTCTAATGTCCAGAGTCTATAAAGTTCTTAAACAAATTTACAAGAAAAAAACCAAACAACCCCATTAAAAAGTGGGCAAAGAATATGAACAAACACTTTTCAAAAGAAGACATACATGCAGTCTACAAGCATATGAAAGAAAGCTCAACATCACTTATCATTAGAGAAATGCAAATCAAAACCACAATGAGATACCATCTCACACAAGTCAGAATGGTTATTATGAAAAAGTCAAAAAATAACAGATGCTGATGAGGTTGCAGAGAAAAAGGAATGCTTATACATTGTTCTTGGGAGTCTAAATTAGTTGAATCATTGCAGAAAACAGTGTGGCAATTCCCCAAACAGCTAAAAGCAGAACTATCATTTGTATATCCCATGACTGGACATATACCCAAAGGAATATAAATTATTCTATCATAAAGACACATGCATGTGTATGTTCATTGTAGCACAATTCACAATAGCAAAGAGATGGAATCAATCTAGATGTCCATCAGTGTTAGAGTGAATAAAGAAAATGTAATATGTATGCACCACGGAATGCTATGGAGCCATACAAAATAATGAGATTATGTCCTTTGCAGCAACATGAATGGAGGCCATTATCCTAAGCAAATTAACACAAGAACAGAAAAGCAAATACCACATGTTCTCACTTATAAGTGGGATCTAAACATTGCTTATACATGAACACAAAGAAGGAAACAACAGCTGCCGGGGCCTAGTTGAGGGTGGAGAGTAGGAGGAGGGTGAGGATCAAAAAACCACCTATCAGGTACTATGCTTATTTCCTGGGTAATGAAATAATCTGTACACCAAACTCCCATGGCATGTAATTTACCTATATAACAATCGTGCACATGTGCCTCTGAACATAAATAAAAGTTTAAAAAATGCTAACAATAAAAAAATCTGACAACTAGGAAATAGATTTTTTCCTCTAATCTGTAGCAAAAAAATAAATAAATAAATAAATAAATAAAATCATGTACTTTTCTAAATTTCAACTAGGCCATTATATACAATTGAGTCGTTATTTCCTCCCAAACATTATCCTTCTTTGCAAATCCAGTTTGCTTTTTTTTTTTCAAAAACAATAATTGAAAAGCTTTCCCTTTCTTTTATAATTACATTTCGTTTTTATTGAAGTAGTATTTGCACATAGTTTTAAATGTCAAGTAGTATTTAGAGGCTTCTAACAAAAAAAGAATACCACCTTATTTGAACTTTTCTCCCCCAACCCATGAACACACACAGGCACTGACATTTTCTAGAAGCAACCTCTTTTTTGGCTATTTCTTTTTTGGAAATAATATGGATATAATTTTTAAAATGCATCTTTGTTAGTCATTAGATATTGTGGTAGGCAAATAATGGACCTCTTTTTTGGCTATTTCTTTTTTGGAAATAATATGGATATAATTTTTAAAATGCATCTTTGTTAGTCATTAGATATTGTGGTAGGCAAATAATGGACTTAGAAATATGTTCATGCCCTATTCCCTGGCACCTGTGATTGTTACCTTCAATGGCAAAAAGGACTTTGCAGATTAAGGTTAAGGATCTTGAAATGGGAAGATTATTCTGAATTATCTGAATTGGCCTAATCTAATTTTGTGAGTCCTTAAAAGTGTAAAAGACAGAAGAGGATATGAGAAAGATAGGACATAAGAAGGACTCCCTCCCACCATGCAACCCTCACAATTGTTTTCTTTGAATATAGAAAAAGAGAGCCATGAGCCAAGGAATATGATGACCTCTACAAGCTTGCAGCTGGCCTCAGCCTACAGCCAGCAAGAAAACCAGGAACCGGCCAGACATGGTGGTTCATACCTGTTATCAGTACTTTAAGAGGCAAAGGTGGGAGGATCACTTGAGTCCAGGATTTCAAGGCCAGCCTGAGCAACATAGTGAGACCCCATCTTTACAAAAAATAAAAAATTGGCCAGGCATGGTGATGTGCACCTGTAGTCCTAGCTACTTGGAAGGCTGACGTGGGAGATTGCTTGAGCCCAGGAGTTCAAGGCTGCAGTGAGCTTTGATGGAGCCATTGTACTCCAGCCTGGGCAACAGAGAGAGACCCTATCTCAAAAAAAAAAGAAAGAAAAAAGAAAGAAAGAAAGAAAGAAAGAAAGAAAGAAAGAAAGAAAGAAAGAAAGAAAGAGAGAAAGAGAGAAAGAGAGAAAGAGAGAAAGAGAGAAAGAGAGAAAGAGAGAAAGAGAGAAAGAGAGAAAGAGAGAAAGAAGAAAACAGAGACCTTGGTTCTATAACAACAAGAAACTGAATTCTGCCAACGACCAGAATAAATAAAAAATGGATTCTTCCCTAGAGTTTCCAGAAAGGAATGCAGCCATCCAATACCTAAATTTTAATTCATGAGACCCATACTGGACTTCTGACCTCAGAACTGAAAGATAATAAATTTGTGTTGTTTTATGCTACTATGTTTGTGGTAAATTTGTTATGGCAGCAACAGAGATCTCATATGGGTAATGACCTCCTTGTAAAATTCATGAGGGTTTTAGTTCTTCCACATTATGCATTGTGTCCTCTCCTGCTTACATGATAGTTATATCACTATTTTTAAATTCATATTCTGTATTTTTCACATTATTATAATATTGTAAAGAATATTCACACTTGAACCAAGAAATGTGTGATGACTACATTTCCTTTCACATACAACTAATTCCTTGTCAAACTCCACCCTCCCAATCTTCTCTGGCATTAGTAATTGCTTGATTTGCTGAGTTTTAACTCAACCTATGGCTTGGTCTTCTAACACCTGACAATAGCATTATAAAATGAGAAGCCTTTTCTTCAAAACAAAAATGTCTGAGGTCGGAATTACAGTAATACCCCAAGGGTAGAGACAGTAGAGTTGGCAAACCAGAGACAGTTGAGGTACTGCATCTTCTTTTCAGCATGTCATTCTAATCTACATGGTAATCACAGCAATGGACTTAAAGCTCTAGGCAAGTAAATTGCCTACAAAGATGGCATTCAAATATTTAAAAATTAGACACTTTTAATAATGAAGAACGATAGTTTTCTATTCCATACGTGCATAAGCTATTTTAATTATTCTAATACATAATTTTATATTACTATACATAGCCATTCAAAATTTCCTTTGACGGCAAATTGAAGTGACAATGAAGATTGCATAGGTAAAGACAAACATTTGAAATGAAGAAAAACAGCCACATCTGTGGATCTTTTAAGCTGGAAAATACCACTCCAAATTAGATAATTATTATGGTCTCCTCATATGAATTTCTTACTCACTGGATGAAGTATTTAAACTTGGTCTTTTAAAATTTAACATAATGAAACACTTGAGCTAGAGCATTATTTTAGTATTTAAAAATTTTAAAAAGGGAGATAACCACAATGGTGAAATAACCTATCTCAGGAGACATAAAAGATCATCCATTCTATATTTTATGGCAATAACTGAATAGTACAATAATTACAACTTCAAAAGTTAACTCATTTTCCCTATTGCTGAAAGGCTTATTTATGCTTTCTCTGATGTGTAAAAAAATAGGCAATTTTTCTTCATCCTTACCCGTTTTTTAAAACATGCAACATCTATGGTACCATTTTCATTCACCATCAGATTCATATTATTGACTATATCAGAATCATCAGAAAATATTTTGTAGATTAGAAAGTGGGATCTCTGCATACCAGAATCTTCCAATCTTTTTAGTGACTACTATTACATGAATCAAAATATCAAAGTAGTAAACTATTAGCATACAAATCATAGTCTTATAAACATTTACACCTGATTCAAAGAAAGAACAATTGCATCAGCAAAGAGGCATGAAGATGTAGAAGGTGATGATGCCTTTCAGAACAGATGAGTGTTCAGAAAATGGCTGGAGACTCAAAATGAGGCAAGGATGAGGCTGATAAATTAAGCAGGGACAGAACATGAAGACTTTTAGACCATGCCAAAATGTTGGGATTTTATATTATAGTATTTGGGGATCCATTGAATTATGCAAGTAATACAATCAGATTTGCCTTTCAGAAAGATTGTTCTATTCTGGTAGCTTTGTGTTAGATGAGTTGGAGGTAAGAATGAATTGAGGCAGGAAAGCCAACAAGAAGGTGGTAGAAATAGGCCATGAAAAATTTGATGAGGGTCTGAGCCAAGGTAGAAGATGGATTTAGAGAGAAAAGTGGTTTGGACAAACGTTGTAGAATTAAGTGATGAAATGTGGTAAGGTCAGCAATTTGTATTAAATTCAATCTACATATATGTAATCCAGTGCATACAAATCAGTATTTTTATTCTATATCATTCTCAGTTCTGATTTCTCTTTTTTTTTATTTATTATACTTTAAGTTCTAGGGTACATGTGCACAACGTGCAGTTTTGTTACATATGTATACTTGTGCCATGTTGATTTGCTGCACCCATTAACTCGTCATTTACATTAGGTATATCTCCTAATGCTATCCCTCCCCCCTACCTCCTACCCACAATAGGACCCAGTGTGTGATGTTCCCCTACCTGTGTCCAAGTGATCTCATTGTTCAATTCCCACTTATGAGTGAGAACATGCAGTATTTGGTTTTCTGTTCTGCTGAGTAGTTTGCTGAGAATGATGGTTTCCAGGCTGCATCCAAGGGGTCCTTACAAAGGACACGAATCCCATCCTTTTTATGGCTGCATAGTATTCCATGGTGTATGTGTGCCACATTTTCTTAATCCAGTCTGTCACGATGGACATTTGGGTTGATTCCAAGTCTGTTATTGTGAATAGTGCCGCACAAACATATGTGTGCATGTGTCTTTATAGCAGCATGACTTATAATCCTTGGGTATATAAATTGTGCAATGGGATGGTTGGGTCAAATGGTATTTAGTTCTAGATCCTTGAGGAATCGCCATACTGTTTTCCACATGGTTGAACTAGCTTTACAATCCCACCAACAGTGTGTAAAAGTGTTCCTATTTCTCCACATCCTCTCCAGCACCTGTTGTTTCCCTGACTTTTTAATGATTGCCATTCTAACTGGTGTGAGATGGTATCTCATTGTGGTTTTGATTTGCATTCTGATGGCCAGTGTTGATGAGCACTTTTTCTCATGTGTCTGTTGGCTGTATGAATGTCTTCTTTGAGAACTGTCTGTTCATATCCTTTTGCCCACTTTTTGATGGGGTTGTTTGTTTTTTTCTGTAAATTTGATTGAGTTCTTTGCAGGTTCTGGATACATAGCCCTTTGTCAGATGAGTAGATTGCAAAACACTCCCATTCTGTAGGTTGCCTGTTCACTCTGATGGTAGTTTCTTTTGCTGTGCAGAAGCTCTTTAGTTTAATGAGAGATCCCATTTGTCAATTTTGGCTTTTGTCGCTTGCTTTGGTGTTTTAGACATGAAGTCCTTTGCCCATGCCTATGTCCTGAATGGTATTACCTAGGTTTCTTCTATTTTCATGGTTTTAGGTCTAACACTAAGTCTCTAGTCCATCTGAATTAATTTTTTGTATAATATAAGGAAAGGATCCAGTTTCAGCTTTCTACTTATGCATAGCCACTCCCCTTCCAGCACCATTTATTAAATAGAGAATCCTTTTCCCCATTTCTTGTTTTGTCGGTTTGTCAAAGATCAGATGGCTGTAGATGTGGTATCATTTCTATGGCTCTGTTCTGTTCCACTGGTTCATATCTCTGTTCTTTTAGTACCAGTACCATGCTGTTTTGCTACTGTAGCCTTGTAGTATAGTTTGAAGTCAGGTATGTGAGGCCTCCAGCTTTGTTCTTTTGGCTTAGGATTGTCTTGGCAATGTGGGTCTTTCTTGGTTCCATATGAACTTTAAAAGCAGCTTTTTCCAATTCTGTGAAGAAAGTCATTGGTAGCTTAATGGGGATGCCATTGAATCTGTAAATTACCTTTGGCAGTATGGCCATTTCACGATATTAATTCTTCCTATCCATGAGCATGGTATGTTCTTCCATTTTGTTTGTGTCTCTCTTTATTTCACTGAGCAGTGGTTTGTAGTTCTCCTTGAAGAGGTCCTTACATCCCTTTGCAAGCTGGATTCCTAGGCATTTTATTCTGTTGAAGCTATATTCAGAATGGGGAGTTCATTCATGATTTGGCTCTCTGTTGTCTGTTACTGGTGTATAAGATCGCTTTGTGATTTTTGCACATTGATATTTTATCCTGAGACTTTGCCAAAGTTGCTTATCAGCTTAAGGAGAATTCCCATGAGACAATGGGGTTTTCTTAAATATACAATCATGTCATCTGCAAAGAGGGACAATTTGACTTTTTCTTTTCCTAAATTGAATACCCTTGATTTTTCTCTTTGCCTGATTGCCCTAGCCAGAACTTCCAAATCAATTATGTTGAATAGAGTGGTGAGAGGGCATCGCTGTCTTGTGCCACTTTTCAAAGGGAATTTTTCCAGTTTTGCCCATTCAGTATGATATTGGCTGTGGGTTTGCTGGCAATAATTTTATTATTTTGAGACACGCCCATCAATACCTAATTTATTGAGTATTTTTAGCATGAAGGGCTGTTGAATTTTGTCAAAGGCCTTTTCTGCATCTATTGAGATAATCATGTGGTTTTTGCCTTTGGTTCTGCTTTCTATATGCTGGACTACTTATTGATTTACATAAAAGTTGAACCAGCCTTTGCATCCCAGGATGAAGCCCACTTTAATCATGGTGGATAAGCTTTTGATGTGCTGCTGATCCGGGGTTTGCCAGTATTTTTATTGAGGATTTTGCATCACATGTTCATCAATGATATTGGTCTGGGCACCTTTTCTTTGTTGTTGTGGTTCTGCCAGGCTTTGGTATCAGGATGATGTTGGCCCCATAAAATGAGTTAGGAGGATTCTTTTTTCTATTGATTGAATAGTTTCAGAAGGAATGGTACCAGCTCCCTCCTTTTGTACCTCTGTAGAATTCAGCCAGAATCCATCTGGTCCTGGACTTTTTTGCTGGTAGGCTACTAATCATTGCCCAATTTCAGAGCCTGCTATTGGTCTATTCAGGGATTCAACTTCTTCCTGCTTAGTCTTGGGAGTGTGGGTGTCCAGGAAATTATCCATTTCTTCTAGATTTTCTTAGTTTACTTGCATAGAGGTGTTTATAGTATTCTCTGACGGTAGTTTGTATTTCTGTGGGGTCGGTGGTGATATCTCCTTTATCATTTTTTTATTGTGTCTATTTGATTCTTTCTCTCTTCTTTATTAGTCTTCATACGGCCCATCAATTTTGTTGATCTTTTCTTTCAAAACCATGTGGTTTTTGTCTTTGGTTCTGTTTATATGCTGGATTACGCTTATTGATCTGCATATGTTGAACAAGCCTTGCATCCCAGGGATGAAGCCCACTTTGATCATGGTGGATAAGCTTTTGATGTGCTGCTGGATTCGGTTTTGCCAGTATTTCATCGAGGATTTTTGCATAGATGTTCATCAGGGATATTGGTCTAAAATTTTCTTTTTTGTTGTATCTCTGTCAGGCTTGGTATCAGGGATGATGTTGGCCTCATAAATGAGTTAGGGTGATTCTCTCTTTTTCTATTGATTGGAATAGTTTCAGAAGGAATGGTACCAACTCCCTCCTTGTATCCTGGTAGAATTCGCTGTGAATCCATCTGTCCTGACTTTTTTGATTGGTAGGCTATTAATTATTGTCTCAATTTCAGAGCCTAGTATTTTGTCTATTCAGGGATTCAACTCTTCCCGGTTTAGTCTTGGGAGAGTGCTATGTCCAGGAAATTATCCATTTCTTCAGGTTTTCTAGTTTATTTCCATGAGGTGTTTATAGTATTCTGATGGTAGTTTGTATTTCTGTGGGTTGGTGGTAATATCCCTTTATCATTTTTTATTGCATCTATTTGATTCTTTCTCTCTTTCATTCTTTATTTTCTGCTAGCTGTCTAATTTTGTTGATCTTTTCAAACCAGCCCTGGATTCATTGATTTTTGAGGGTTTTTGTGTCCCTATCTCCTTCAGTTCTTGCTCTGATCTTAGTTATTTCTTGTCTTCTGCTAGCTTTGAATGTGTTTGCTCTTGCTTCTCTAGTTCTTTTAATTGTGATGTTAGTGTCAATTTTAGATCTTTTCCTGCTTTTCTTTGTGGACATTTAGTGCTATAAATTTCCTTCTACACACACTGCTTTAAATTGCCCCAGAGATTCTGGTATGTTGTGTCTTTCTTTTTCTCACTGGTTTCAAAGAACATCTTTATTTCTGCCTTCATTTCTGTTATGTACCCAGTAGTCATTCAGAGCAGGCTGTTCAGTTTCCATGTAGTTGAGCGGTTTTGAGTCAAAGTCTTAATCCTGAGTTCTCTAGTTTGATTTCGTACTGTGGTCTGAGAGACAGTTTGTTATACTCTTTGCTGTTCTTGTACATTTGCTGAGGAGTATTTTACTTCCAACCATGTGGTCAATTTTGAATAAGTGCAATGTGGTGCTGAGGAAGAATGTATATTCTCTTGATTTGTGGTGGAGAGTTCTGTAGATGTCTATTAGGTCTGCTTGGTGCAGAGTTGAGTTCAATTCCTGGATATCCTTGTTAACTTTCTGTCTTGTTGATCTGTCTAATGACAGTGGAGTGTTAAAGTCTCCTATTATTATTGTATGGGAGTCTAAGTCTCTTTGTAAGTCTCTATGACTTGCTTTTATGAATCTGGGTGCTCCTGTATTGGGTGCATATATATTGCATGATAGTTAGCTCTTTCCCTGATGAATTCGATCCCTTTACCATTATGTAATGGTCTTCTTCTGCCTCTCTTCTGATCTTGATGGTTTTAAAAGTCTGTTTTATTAGAGACTAGGATTGTGCAAGCCCTGCTTTTTTTTTTGTTTTCCATTTGCTTGGTACATCTTCCTCCATCCCTTTATTTTGAGCCTGTGTGTATCTCTGCATGTGAGATGGGTCTCCTGAATACAGCAAACTGATGGGTCTTGACTCTTTATCCAATTTGCCAGTCTGTGTCTTTTAATTGGACCATTTAGTCCATTTACATTTAAGGTTAATATTGTTATGTGTGAACTTGATCCTGTCATTACGATGTTAGCAGGTTATTTTGCTCGTTAGTTGATGCAGTTTCTTCCTAGCATCGATGGACTTTACATTTTGGCATGTTTGTGCAATGGCTGGTACCTGTTGTTCCTTTCCATGTTTAGTGCTTCCTTCAGGATCTCTTGCAGGGCAGGTCTGGTGGTGACAAAATCTCTAAGTATTTGCTTGTCTGTAAAAGATTTTATTTCTCCTTCACTTATGAAACTTAGTTTGGCTGGGTATGAAATTCTGGATTGAAAATTCTTTTCTTGAAGAATATTGAATATCAGCCCCCACTCTCTTCTGGCTCATAGAGTTTCTGCTGAGAGATCTGCTATTAGTCTGATTGGCTTCCCTTTGTGGGTAACCCAACCTATCTCTCTGGCTGCCCTTAACAGTTTTTCCTTCATTTCAACTTTGGTGAATCTGACAATTATGTGCCTTGGAGTTGCTCTTCTCAAGGAGTATCTTTGTGGCGTTCTCTGTATTTCCTGAATTTGAATGTTGGCCTGCCTTACTAGGTTGGGGAAGTTCTCCTGGATGATATCCTGAAGAGTGTTTTCCAACTTGGTTCCATTTTCTCCCTCACTTTCAGGCACCCCAATCAGACGTAGATTTGGTCTTTTCACATAATCCCATACTTCTTCAAGGCTTTGTTCATTTCTTTTTCCTCTTTTTTCTTTAGACTTCTCTTCTCGCTTCCTTTCATTCATTTGATCCTCAATCGCTGATACTCTTTCTTCCAGTTGATCGAGTCGGTTACTAAAGCTTGTGCATTTGTCACGTATTTCTCGTGTCATGGTTTTTATCTCTGTCAGTTCGTTTATGGCCTTCTCTGCATTGATTATTCTTGTTATCCATTCTTCCATTCTTTTTTCAAGATTTTTAGTTTCTTTGCGCTGGGTACATAATTCTTCCTTTAGCTCTGAGAAGTTTGATGGACTGAAGCCTTCTTCTCTCAACTCATCAAAGTCATTCTCCATCCAGCTTTGTTCCATTGCTGGCGATGAGCTGCGTTCCTTTGGAGGGAGAGATGCACTCTGATTTTTTTGAATTTCCAGTTTTTCTGCCCTGCTTTTTCCCCATCTTTGTGGTTTTATCTGCCTTTGGTCTTTGATGATGGTGACGTACTGATAGGGTTTTGGTGTGGGTGTCCTTTCTGTTTGTTAGTTTTCCTTCTAACAGTCAGGACCCGGAGCTGCAGGTCTGTTGGGGTTTACTTGAGGTCTACTCCAGACCCTGTTTGCCTGGGTATCAGCAGTGGAGGCTGCAGAAGGTAGAATATTGCTGAACAGCGAGAGTTGCCGTCTGGTTCTTGCTCTGGAACCTTCGTCTTAGGGGTGTACCCAGCCGTGTGAGGTGTGAGGTGTTGGTCTGCACCTCAGTGGGGGATGTCTCCCAGTTAAGCTACTCAGGAGTCAGGGACCCACTTGAGCAGGCATTCTGTCCGTTCTCAGATCTCAACCTCCGTGCTGGGAGATCCACTGCACTCTTCAAAGCTGTCAGACAGGGACATTTACCTCTACCGAGGTTTCTGCTGCTTTTTGTTTAGCTATGCCCTGTCCCCAGAGGTGGAGTCTACAGAGGCAGACCGGCCTCCTTGAGCTGTGGTGGGCTCCACCCACTTCGAGCTTCCAGGCAGCTTTGTTTACCTACTTAAGCCTCAGCAATGGCGGGCGCCCCTCCCCCAGCCTCGCTGCCACCTTGCAGTTAGATCTGAGACTGCTGTGCTAGCAATGAGGGAGGCTCCGTGGGCGTGGGACCCTCCAGGGCCAGGTGTGGGATGTAATCTCCTGGTGTGCCGTTTGCTAAGACCCTCGGTAAAGCGCAGTATTAGGGTGGGAGTTACCCGATTTTCCAGGTGCTGTGTGTCTCAATTTCCTTTGGCTAGGAAAAGGAATTCCCTTCCCCCTTGTGCTTCCCAGGTGAGGTGATGCCTAGCCCTGCTTCAGCTCTCGCTGGTCAGGCTGCACCCATGGACCAGTGTCAACTGTCCGACACGCCCCAGTGAGATGAACCTGGTACCTCAGTTGAAAATGCAGAAATCACCTGTCTTCTGTGTTGCTCATGCTGGGAGCTGGAGGCTGGAGCTGTTCCTATTTGACCATCTTGGGTGCACCCCTCTCCTGATTTGTCTTTTTAATTCCTTATTCCAGTCAGGTGTACCTGTTTCATTTTCTGTCTAAGGTTTTAGCTTCCTCAAATCCTATTTCAGCCTTGGCTACATTTTGGCTGAATATTTAACCACCTGGAGAGCTTTTAAAAATACTTTTATCTAAGAGTCTAATATAAGTGTTATGGGGTGTGACCTGGACTTTGGGATTTTTAAATAGTCCTCAGGTATTTCAAAGTGCAGGCAAAGCTGCCAAACATTGATATAAGTTATTGGTTGTGATAGAAGGTGAGGATTGACAAGTACTTCTGCCATTGGTTGTTAGGATTCTTCCAGCTCACTCATCACTTGCCAGAGATTTTAATAGCTCAGCTTAATTTCATTTATTATCTTACTTTGCCTGATTACCAGCTTTGACTTTTCCCTCAATTTCTGGTCAAGCCCTCTGATAAGTCAGTTTTAGCTGCAAGAATAAAAACAAATTCTGACTAATTGAGGCAGAAAATGAACTTATTTAAACAATACTAGAATTTTCCAGGAGAGCCAGAGAAGTTTGAAGTAATGATTAATGCCCAAAATAACATTTCATAACTGCCCTCTTGAAGACATAGTTATTGCTGTCACTACACACAGACACAATGAATTGCACAGCCACCACCACCAATGCTGGCCACTATATTATAGCTTGAAGTTGTGGCCATTGCTACTCCTGGAAAATAGAGTAGTATTCTCTGCACATGGATAAATTTCCTATAGGCCTTGCTTCTTTGTTTATTAATTGCAGAGTCCAGAGAGGGTGCAACTGATTGGAAAGGATGTGACCACACTCCAGTAGCAAAAGAGACTGGGAAAGGGAATACCTGGTATTTGCTCCTATAGTGTTAGGAAAACTCAGTGGTAGGCTTCATGTGTAGGGATTTTCCATATATGAAAAGGAATTTCAGGTCTCTTATGAAATGGTAAAAAGATGATGAATAGTTATTACTACCCTTTCCTCCATTGCCTGGGTATTCCTGCTCGCCTAATATCTTCACAACTGTTTTCTTAAAACTTAGCAGCATGAATAGGCATTTCTTCCTTCATTCATTCATTCAATACTTATTTGGTATGTATTACATGTGCCTACCACTTCCTCTTTTTTAGCCCTACTATAACCTATATAGGCTATGATTATAATCCCTATAACTCTTCACTGATTTTGTTTATATGGAGGGAGGTGTCTTTCATCAAGGCTTCATATTCTTAGCTCTATTGCAATGTTTTTGAATGGACCAACGAATCATTGCACGAGGCTTTTGTTTAGGGACACTGATTCCTTGGTGTGCAAGGCTTGAACTCTTTTCTCAAGGATTTTAGTTTAATCTTTTATTACTATGGTTGATTTCCGTTACTGACCCTGATTCTTCACCCTTCACTGTATCCAATTTCTTTTCCACGTGATTTTAATATAACTCCTACTAAAGGAATAGACTATGCTTCCTTTTCCCACTTAACTTTGGTCTTAACTATGTGACTCGCTTTGGCCAATGTAATGGGGGCAGCCATGATGGATCTGAGCTTAGACCTTAAGATATCATACATATTTCCACTTGATTTCCTGCACTTTATCATTGCTGTAAGAATTATGTGCCCCAAATTAACCCACTGGTACAGAGAGGATAAAAGACAATTGGAGCAGAACCACATCAGTGAAATGTAGATTTCTAAGTTTTAGGGTAGTTTTTTATAATCACCTGAAAACTCAGAAGTGTTGTAGCCAATCTGACTGATGCATCTGATAATAATGAACTAACAGAGAACTTTGAGAATAGGGGGCATCACTATTTTTTATACCCTTGTAGAAGTACAAAGTGATGGCCAGTGCTAATATATTAAGCTAATGGTCTATAGAAGGTCTTTAGGTGGATACTCTTGTCCCTGAATGTTGTTATAGGATTTTGAATATAATTATCTAAGAAAAATGATCTGAGAAATAGTAAAGACTGAAGGTAGCAAAAGGTAGAAAAAGTCCGTTATGGAGAAAAAAGTCCCAAATTAAAGGCAGAATATGTCCCAATTGTGGCAGATCAGCATCATCATAATCATCACTAATATCCTCTGCTGTTTGAACACTTACTGTGTTCTCAGAATAGCATTATCACCTCCACTTTCCAGATGAGGACAGTGAGGCTAAGGGATGTTAAAGAATTTCCCTAAGATCACACAGCTATTGGTTAGAAGAATCAATATTTTCCCCAGGACTATCAAACCCCATAGTCTAAAATCTAACTATGCATTTGATACTTCAGCCAGGGAAAAATGCTAATCCATAATCAAACAATAATGCTTATATGTATAGGTACATTATGAAGGGTTTGCACAGATATTATCTCATTGGTTTGCACATTTTCATTGTGAAATGAAAACTATCACGTATGTGGTCATTTTAAAGACAAAACCCAAAGGTCTGAGAAATTATATGATTATGGCCAAAGATCAAATTATTGGTAAGTCCTGGCACTGGTTACAAACCCACAAAACATGGGAAATGTATATCCTAGTGCCATAAAACATTTGCCAAAAAAAACCCACAAAAAACCCTTAGACAAACAATTGAGGACATGGTTTAAATAAGTGAAAATTCCTGGGAAGTTGGTTAAAATATCTGAAGAAAAAAAATAGTCTAATAGAAATAACTAAGCCAAATGATTGAGTATCCATTCCTGTTGAAGATTTTAGTTCACTTTCCCTATTCAGCTGATGTGCAAGAAGAACAACCCTAAACATATTCTCTTGATACTTTCAGGATACATCCTAAGTTAGTTATTTTTTTAATCATATTTGATTTCT
The DNA here is from genome assembly GCF_008728515.1 of Papio anubis. Lineage (NCBI taxonomy): Eukaryota > Metazoa > Chordata > Mammalia > Primates > Cercopithecidae > Papio > Papio anubis. Next base: position 124,599,990 of record NC_044996.1, read on the forward strand.
AATTATTTACCTCTACTTCATTTCAGTTTTATTTATTAAAGGTTTATTATTATTATAGTACACTGTAAATCATTGTAGGCCATCAGTATGTATTTCATTTTGGCTTTGTTTCCCCCCTCAAAAATATTGGTGCATAATACCATTTACAAAGACAAGTTGTTAGCAGTAGGTTACAACAATAACAAGTGCAATTCTTTTTTTGAACATTATCATGCAAATGTTCTGTTTTTTAAAATAAATGCTCATGCTTTGATGGGTATTCCATTTTGCATTTGTCTCTTTTAACTTTTCAAAACTGGAAATAAAGTTGTCAATCAAAACAACAATATTGGAAGTGAATTATGGGCAAAGAATTTGCAAAGGCAGAAACATTAACAGAAAGAGACAAAAGAAAGACTACTGTTATATTTTTAAAAAGAATAAGTCAATAGTGACATTTTCTATTCCTTGAAATCTGGGCATGATTATATTGGCTGTTTCACAAATCTCCCCTCACATAAAGTCATCTGGAAGTAGAAGTCTTTCCTTTATTGCCATTAGTGCAATTTAATGGGGAGAGAACTGACCCAAGAACCAGAAGGAAAGACATGGATTTAAGGTTGTGTGTAGAACCCACACCATTAATGAGATCTTGGGCAATCTTTTCCATTTGTCACTGCAACTGATCCTCAAACTTTTGGTAGTAAACACATTTGGGATCACATAAATCATTTTTAAATAATTTGAATACCAAAGTATCCACCATTTAAATTGGATTTCCCCAGAAACTGAACCGAAGACAAAATTTCAAGTGCCAGTGTTATACTTGGGATGTCAGGAAACATTGGTAGAGGAGTGTGCAAGTGAGACAGAGAAGGGAAGAAAGCCATTATGGAGTTTATTGAGGGCAGTTACCACTGTGAGAAACTGGATCTCAATCTCCCTCGGGGACTCCAGTGGCTAGTATAAGAACATGTCTCAGAATAATCACAGCTGAGGTGCGAGGAAGTTGCAGTATTGAACTACCAACTCATCCATTCTCGGGTGAAGGGCTGCTTACGAGCCCATAAACTCTATAGCATTTCTGGCTTGCTGTTGGGCAGGCCAAGCACTTCCATGACCAAACAAACAGTTTTGTCAGAACAAAGTTTTAGGTAGAACCATGGTTTTTGCAGTAAAATAGCCTTTGATGATGTGTGAAGGTGAGAGCTGAGGTAATAAGAGCAAGCACACATAAGGTGTGCTACATTTTCCAACCAAGATTTTTACTAAGAGTAGAGTGGACACTAGTCACTTATGATTTTTTTACTGTCCAGGATCTGAACCATCCTCCTATGTTTGAGCAATTCCCTAGCACACAAGTTTTAGAAAAGAGCAGAGCAGACCCTCTTAAATGCTAGAAGAGCTTACTTCTAGCATGTAAGCTGAAAAGGGAATATGCTCATCCAAGTTTCCTTTGCAGTTAGGACTCTACCAATCAGATGCTCCTGCTCGAGAGGTTGAATCTGGAGCAAGTGACACAAAGAAGTCAATGTAATGGAAAACTAAACTTTTTGGCATTGTCTGGCAATGGCAATAGCAGTCAGTCTCCAGAACAGCTGTGGCAATAGGGAAGGGTCAGTGGTACTGCCCAGGGTTTGAAATTTCTAGCACCAGTGGTGCTGGCTACTGAGTACAGCTTTTGGCGGTGGCCATAGTCATGTCCTCACCAGAAACTTCCTTACCCTCCCTCACCAATGCTCATTTTCTGTGCCCCATTCTTGTCTTCCTGGTGATTCTGTTAACGACTATTGACTTGCCAATACTCTTGCTATTTGCTTAAATTATCAAAAGTCAATTTCTATTGCTCGCAATTCAAAATGTTAATACAACTGTTCTGGGGTATAACCCCGTTACTGCTATTTTTAACAGCCTCTCAAAGTGATTTTTTTGCTTGTTTTTGAGACAGAGTCTAGCTCTGTCACCCAGGCTGAAGTGCAGTGGCACAATCTTTGCTCACTTCAACCTTCGCTTCCCAGGTTCAAGCAATTCTGTCTCAGCCTCTGGAGTAGCTGGGATTACAGGTGCCCACCACCACGCCCAGTTAATTTTTGTATTTTTAGTAGAGATGAGGTTTCCCATGTTGGCCAGGCTGGTCTCAAACTCCTGACTTCAGGTGATCCGCCTGCCTTGGCCTCCCAAAGAGCTAGGCACAAGCCACCTGTAATATCAGACCTCAAAGTGATTCTAATGCAAACTTTAAGGACCACTGCTCTGGTTTCTGTTTCCTCAAAGGGAAAATAAGTATAACAACACATGCTCAGTATAGCACTTTTGATGTTGAAATAAACTAATTACCAGAGAAGAGTTTCAAAAGCACGAGTAAGATGATTTCATAATTGAAGGGATCAACTAAATAACGATTTGAAAGTATTTTTTGGCCCAAAATGAATTCCAACTACCCTGTGAAGAAATCTATTTAAATATTGCTATCTTACACAGAACTACCTGGCCATCTGTGATCACAAATCCCTCTAGTCCCCACATTTGGAGCCAATGAATTTGTGGTAGATTAAATACAAAAAATGACTACAATGCTTTACCCCTCCCTGTGTCTAGGTCCTTTTTAATGTGACTTCGTAGCTCCTATCATTGAGTGGAGAAATCTATTTCTCTACCCTTTGCTCTGGACTGGCTTTGGAACTTTCTTGGGCTGGTAGAACTTGGTGAAAATGAGAGTGAGCCAGTTTTGAGATTTTGTATATTTCCACTCTTTCTTGGACTTCTATTAGCTAATATGTGAACAAGCACAAGCTAGACTACTGGAGGATGAGAGACCACACAGAGGGGAGAGCTGACATGCCCGAACCAATAGCCAGCCAACTGACCTTCAAAAGCAGAGATGCCCAGCTGACCTAGGCTAAATTGCTGGCCCACAGAATCTTGAGTTTCACCTATTAAGTAATTGTTGCTTTAAGTCACTACGTTTTGGGATGGTTTATTGTGCAACGATAGATAACTGATACTGTCTCCGAAATACTTTTTGGATTCTATTCAGGCTCTGAAACCACTCAGGCCCACAGGACTGTTGATTAGAAAAATTATTGGTATGGTTCAGGTACTCGACATCATGTAGTACATATATATAGTGACCTTGCTGCTATCTTACTCTGGTTTGCACCCTTATATTCAGTGTTTTTTGGATTCCTGACTTATGATTCTCTACCTGAGTAACTAAGTTCTCTGCTCCATGCCCCATGATATCTTCATGATTAGCTTTTTGCTAGAGATGTCCCAAATACACATCTTGCAAAATATCAAATGGTCAACTTTTAAAAATCAACATTTATCTAAAGCTGAATATCTCACTATCATCATATTACCTTTTGGGGAAATTTATAATTTTATCATTAAAAATTGAGTGATTAGATTTTAAATGTTCAATATAGTGCAATGATAATGATAATATACTAATTAACAATATAATTATTAATCAATAATAATGATATCAATATTTATATGCTAATATAGTGCAAGAACAATAATTTTCTTAACACTGGTTTGTTCCCATTATACTAAATAGTCTCCTGCTTTTTACTGAAGTTGGTAGAGAAACAGAAAAATTTTTGGATAGCTTTGTCAATGTAAGATACTGATGGTAATGTTGTCACCAAATTATTATGCTTTCCTTCCTCTCTAATAGTGAATTGCTAAGGTAAAGACTTACCTCCTTTTTAACTCCTAGTCTTGATGGTTGGCTGATGGTGATAATGCAAATGCATTATAGCAATTCCACAAATGGAAATGTTATACACTGCTCAAAGAAGAAGCTTTCTGAACATTTTCAGAAGCAAAAATACAATTTATTTCCCATTATATTGTTTATTTCTAATACTTTTCATGCATTTGCTACTTAAAACAAGAACTTGAAAAAATGTTATTTCTAAATCTTGAGTCTGGAATAGGGAAAAATAATTAGCTTTGGAACTAAGTTATTGGCTTTCAAGATAAAATCTTCCCTGAATTTCCATCTGTATTTTAGCTTTCATCGCCTGGATAACACTCTTAGCATTTTGACTGGAAAGAAATGATAGAAGTGTATTTCCATCAGCTATCATGTAAGAAACACTTTCATTCTCCAGGCACAATGTTATTTTTTCAACAAGTTCAAGCAACTTTACGACTTTCTCTACATGCAATCATCAGTTGTTATTAAGTTCTACAATGCTATTATTATCTACAAAATATGGTATAAAAGCTTTCTTGTATTTAAGCTGCCTTTTTAAGTATGTAGCAGTGCTTCCTCCATCATGCTTGGACATCTTGTAAAACACATGGTAAGGCAGTTCTAAAATAGCTTGAATCTCTATATAAAATAACATTCCGAAATCTCTTGTATGACATGAAGTCTGTTTCTTGCTGAAGAATGATGAAAGTGTCTCACTACCTTTCTGCTGTACTATAATTATTTTCTGAATGCACAACCAAAAAGAGTGGACAAGACATTGTATAATTGTGGATCTCTGTATAACTTTCAATATGTTTGTTAGATTCTTAAGAACAATTATAATTTTACTCAATAATTTTCCATTTCATATTTTATCAACCAGCTGCGGTATGTTAATGGTTATGTAAAACCTAGAAATCCCTTGGTAAGCAAGTAAAGCAGAAAAACAATTAAATTCATATTGATCCACCAAATAGTTAAACTTTAAAGAAACTTCTGCTAATTTCTGAATTATCAATTGTCAAATTTACAAGATGCAGAGGTCATATATTCAGTAATATATCTAGACTTCTTGTGGATAGCAGAATATAATTCAGTATTTTTTTCAGTAACATATTTCTAGATGAAACTTTGTACCTAGGATTTTAAAAATGTTAAAATTGAGGGAACTCAATAATCCTTTCTCTTAAATCCCTAAAAAGATTGACTCTGTAGAGATAATTTAAATAGGATTTTTCTTTTAAAGTTTTAGGCTCTGAAAACTTAAATCTATAAGGAATTGTCTTCCCAAATGTATGATTTTAAAGTCTCTTATTTTGAAGTTTGATGGTAGGAACAAAATGAGATAAAGATATCTCATTTTTCTGTAACATTTATTCTTTGTATTCTTTACATCCTTTATTATATCAGGATCAAAAGTTATTTGTTAAATTAATTTATAGTTTATCATTTAGTTTTTTTTCTGCTTATGATAGTTTGAGGTGGCAAAATTGACATTCACCTTTTAAATCATACTCCCAAGATGTAATGAATTATCAATAAGGCTTTCTTTAAATGTTTTGCCTAAATGGAGGTAAATAGCCATATTTTAAATTCTTAAACTTTAAGTTTTTAAAAGTTTATTTTATTTGGTGTTATAATTGTTCACACACCAAACATTTATGCTAAATTTGAATTAATATGTAATCTAATCTCTTTTTCAGTCTTTTATTATTATTCAAATTGTATAAGTAATTATTAGACAAAAAAGAAAATGTATTCTTTCTAATGTTATTTTCCTCATGCATTTTCATAGTGTTTATAATAACTGTCAACCTTTTTCCTTATTCATTTAACTCAGAAAATTCTTAATAACTGTTCTATACATAGAAATGGCTTTTACAGCCATCATTAATTATTATAGAATTTTACTTCTGCAATAAAAATACACATTTATAGTACAATTGACTGTTAGAATTTCAACAAATAAAGCACACAACAAGATTTTAACCTCATGTTACACTCAAAATGCTTATCTATATTTGAAAGTGAATATCAAGAAATTAGCTATAAATCCCAATAATCTATCTTACTGTTATTGTACTATTATTTGTATTACCATTGTTATTACACTAAGTATATATAATGGCAACCTAAGTAATTGCACAATCTTTCATGTGATGTTAAAGTAGGCAAGAGGCTGTTTAGCCTTCCAAGGGCTGCAGCCAAAGTCCAAGTTGAAAACCAGATTTTGACTGAATTCCCAGGTCAAATGCAAACTTTCATACCTCCTTGCTTTGTGTATTTAAAACTTCAATCTCAAGGAATAATTTTAGGCATATTGTAAGCTTTACCTAAAGGCATTTATGTGCATGTAATGGATCCCTTTCTATCTGGAAGCACAATGTTAGATTATACGTTCGGATATTTTGAAAGGTTGAACTTGAAATTTGAAAATTCGAAATCCTTCTTCGTTGGCTACATGCTAAAGAATGTGTACTAGACAGTCCCCAAATATGGTTACCAGCAATTATCAATTTTCCTCAATATTCATAAGCATATGCATGCTGGTCCCACTTCTCCCATTAAAAAGTAGTCTATTTCCCTCTCCCTTGAATGTAGGCTAGCTAGTGACTTTCCCAGTTCCAGGCCTCCACCTTCAGGGACAGATTTCACCTTTGTTCTCTTGAAACCCGGATGTTATGCTATAAGAAAGTCTAGGCTAGCCTGCTGGAGAAAGAGGATATGTGGAAAGGCCCTAGAGAATGAGGAGGATAAGCTGCCACATAGAGAGAAGACATATTGGGTAGAATTGAATCCTCAATGACAGTCAATACTGAGTCCTCAGAAATGCAAGAGTAGCTATCTTGTACCTTCCAGCCCAGCCCATGCAACAACATGAGTGATTCCAGCTGACATTAATGGAACATAAGTATCACCAACCAACCTGCAGAATCATAAGAAGCAGTAAATAGCTGTTGTTTCATACACTAAGTTTAAGGGTGGTGTGCTACCTATCAATAAGTAACAGGGATAGACATTTGTATCTAGTCTGGGGTCTTGCCAAAAAAAAAAAATTAGACATGTGACATTAGCCTTGAGACTGAGCAGAGGGTAGAGGTTGGAAGAGCAGTAAGGAAAATGCTGTTGGAGACTGGCGAAGGGAAATCAGTTATGCATTGTTAGAGTATTTGACAATACTCTTGTCTGCAGCAAGGAATCCAATGAACTTATGTATTTGGCTAAATTTTCAGAAAGAATGTTGAAGATGCCAATTGACTTATCTTAGCCCTGTATAATGTACTGCAAAAGAAAGATAGGCTAATGAAAAAACTGTTAAAGTTTTTGATAAGGATAAAATATAGAGCTTAAGACAGTCTCTTCAATTGCTAAGAGACTTTAGTTTGAAGGAAACATGGGGACAACATTAAATTCAGGATGCGACCAGTAAACTGTGGCCTCGGGATTCAGATCAAATCAAAAGTGAGGCTGAATAATTTAGTGCGGTGCCTCAAAAATCCTCTTTCAGCTGGACAAAGGGGCTTTAAAAATTCATAAGGCCATTGTTCCACAGCACTTCGGCTCATGGCCCAGTTTGGAAAAAACCTGTTAAGAAAAGAATTGTAGGTGAAGCTTTTGTTTAATGGAGTAGATTATAATTTGATTAGTAGAAAATCTATAAGGTTCCCCAGAGTATGGGGTCCTGACATAATGTAGCTGGGTGGATTTCAGAATTGCAATAGACCAGTGACCACTGTGTGCCTTCCATTCCCTCCTTTGGATGGATGTGTCTATTGTAATTTTCCTGTTCTTATCTCACCTTTGTATGTTGGGGGACAGATAATGTGCATTTTTAATTTACAGTTTTCTTGTGTGAGAGAAACTATACCCGAGCAGCTGCAATTGACAAACTGCACCTAAGTATCCTCATCCTCATCTGAGCTAATTTTAGATGATGAGTCCCTGGACTTTGAGCTAATGCTACAGTGGTATGATATTGTTGAAAATGACATTGAATGCACTTTGCATATGGAAGGAATGTGAGTTGTTGTGGCTAGTGGATGAATTGTGTTAGAGAGTCTACAAATATGTTCATGAAAATTATTCCTTTCTCTGTACTTGCATACTGTTACTCTCATAAAGTGTTAGAGACTAGCTTCCCTTCTCTTGAAGCAAGGCGAGTTTTTGACTTTCTTTGACCAATATAATATAGCAGAAGTTCCATTGTGCCAGTTCTGGGCCTGGGACTTCAGTGGTAGTTCATTGTTTTATTCCATTGGAACCTAGTTGCCATGCTGTAAGAAACTCTCAGCTGTCATGCTGGAGACAAGAGACATGTGGCAAGGCCCTAGAGAACAAACTGCCATGTGGAGCGAGATCCCACATGGAGTAAAATTGATGCCCCCCAGGTGACAAGCAGCATCAAGTTCCAGAGATGAGAAAGAAGCCCTCATGAACCTTATATATTAGACCAGGCACTACCTGAACACAGTCACATAACTGAGCCCAGCTAACACTACAAAGAGCAAAAGAACTGCACAAACAATACATGTAATCATCATAATGAATTGTTGTCATTCTAAACCACTAAGTTATGAAGAAGTTTGTTACATAGTCATAGGTAACTGAGGAGAATGGAAATGCAAAACTCTTTATGTGGTTTTGGGGAAAAAATGTTGTCTATATAAAGAAGCCTTAAAATTGACCTGCTATTTATAGAATTAATTTGGTTAAAATATGCTCCTTTAAGAGAAGATGTATATTCCTTTTGGCAAAATTAATTTGTGCCACTTGAAAAACCTGTGGAGGGTATGAAACTGTGGTTAAGAGACTCTGACTCAAAAATGTACTATAATTAAAAAAAATTTTAAAAACTCCTAGGAGGCGTAAGTCAGCAAGATGGCAGAATAGGACTTTCCGGCACTCAGCCCACCACAGAAACATCAATTTGAACAACTACCCACACACAAAAATGTCTTCACAAGAGCTGAGAAAACCAGGTGAGAGATCATAGCACTAGGTACAAAACAGAAATAAGAAAAGACACATTGAAGGGCATAGGAAGGACAGTTTTACACTACCCATGTCACTTCTCCCCCAAAACTCAGTCAACATAGTTTGGAAAGAGGTAGCTTTGTTTGGGAGAAGGAAATGAGCACTGGAATTTGTCACAAACCCTAACACCAGACCCACTAAAACCCAATGCCAGGAGGTCCCCATAGCCCCAGACGCTAGGCTCCTCCACTGAGCCTCTGGGCATGCCCCAGTACCAGGTTGGAACAAACAGCCCCAGGCTCCAAGCCTGCCAAGTGGACTCAGGCTTCAGACCTGTCACAGGCCAGCCTGCCATGGCAACCCTGAGTTCTAAACCACTCCCAGCATTAAGTTGGCCCCCATTTCCCCAGGTTTCAGGCCATCCTCAGCACCAGGCTGATCTCCACAGCCTAAGTCATGAGGCCAGCACCTGTGGACAGTCTCCAGACAGTATTTTGTGGATATAGGCTCCAAATTTACCCAACACCAGGCCAGGCCCTATGGGCACAGTCTCAAGGCCTTCCCAGTGCCAAATCAATCCCAGTGAACCCACCCTCCAGACCAGACCAGCAGACCAAGGGTATAGATCCTCCCAGTACTGTCCCAGTAGACCTCAGTGCTGGGTGAGCCCCCATGGAGACAGGCATCATGACTGTCACTATGGACCCAGGTTCCAGGATGACCCCAAAGCCCCAGGACTCAGGCTAGCCCACATGGACCTAATCTCCAAGCCGCCACTTGCATGCTCATCTTCTAGGCTGGCCTTAAGCACCTAGGCTCCAGGGCAATCCATATGGTTAATATTGTCAAAATGTCCCTGCTACACAAAGGGATCTACAGATTCAACACCATCCCTGTCAAAATTCCAATGACATTTTTCACAGAAATAGAAAAACAATGTTAAAATTTACATAGAACCACAAAAGACCTCAAATAAAGAAAGCCATCTTGAACAAAATGAGCAAACCCAGAGACATCACACTACTTGATCTGAAATCTACTATAAAGCTATAATAATAGAAACAGTATGATGCTGGCATAGAAACAGACACATAGACCAATGGAACAGAAAAGAGAGCCTGAAATAAATCTACACATTTATGGTCAATTGATTTTGAACAAAGATGCCTAGAAAACACAATGGGAAAATAAATGGTGCTGGGAAAGCTGAATATCTACATGCAAAAGAATAGAATTAGATCCTCAATTCATAGCATATACAAAACTCAACTCAAAATGGATTAAGAACTGAAACATAAAACCTGAAACTGTAAAATTACTAGAAGAAAACATAGAAGGAAAGCTCCATGACATTGGTAATCTTTTGGAATTCAGGATGTATTTTTTATTTGTAAATATTGTGGGTGCATAGTAGGTATATATATGGCATACATGAGATATTTTCATACAGGCATATCGTGTAATAATCACATCAGGATAAATGGGGTATCATCATCTAAAATGTTTATCCTTTCTTTGTGTTGCAAACAATCCAATTATACTTTTTTAGTTATATTAAAATGTGCAATAAATTACTGTTGACTGTAGTCAGTCTGTTGTGTTATCAAATACTAGCTCTTACTCATTCTAACTATCTAACTATAATTTTGTAACCATTAACAATCACCACTTCTCCCCACCTCACCCCTCATACCCTTCCCACTTTCTGGTAGCCATCATTCTACTCTATATCTCCCTGAGTTCAGTTGTTGTCATTTTTAACTCCCCAAAATGAGTGAGAACATGCAAAGTTTCTCTTTTTGTGCCTGTCTTATTCCACTTAACATAATATCCTCCAGTTCCATCCATATTGTTGCAAATGACAGGATCTGATTGTTTTTGTGGCTAAATAGTACTCCGTTGTATATATGTATCACATTTTATTTATCTATTCATCTGTTGATGGACACATACATTGTTTCCAAATCTTGGCTATTGTGAATAGTATTGCAATATACACGAGAGTGTAGTTATCTCTTCTGCATACTGATTTCCTTCCATATGGATATACACCTAGCATTGGGAGTGCTGGATCATATGATAGTTCTATTTTTAGTATTCTGAGGAACTTCTATACTTTTCTCCATAGTGGCTGTATTAATTTACATCCCCTCCAACAGTGTATGAGGGTTCTCTTTTGTCTGCATACTTACCAGCATTCATTATTGCCTCTTTTTTGGATAAAAGCCATTCTAACTGGGGTGAGATGACATCTCATTGTAGTTTTGATTTGCATTTCTTTGATGATCAATGATGTTGAGCACCTTTTCATATGCCTGTTTGTCATTTTATGTCTTCTTTTGTGAAATGTCTATTCAGAGTTTTTGCTCATTTTAAAATCAGATTTTTTTTTTCCTATAGTTGTTCAGCTCCTTATATATTCTGGTTATTAATCCCTTGCGGATGGGTAGTTTGCAAATATTTTCCCCCATTCTGTGGGTTGACTCATCACTTCGTTGATTGTTTCCTTGATCGTTAAGAAGATTTTAACTTAACGTGACCTGATTGGCCCATTTTGGCTTTGGTTGCCTGTTCTTTTGGGATATTACTCAGGAAATTATTGCCCAGACCAATATCCTGGAGTGTTTCCCCAATGTTTTCCTTCAGTAGTTTCACAGTTTGCAGCCTTAAATTTAAATCTTTAGTCCATTTTGTTTTGATTTTTGTGTATGACAAGACACCTGGGTCTAGTTTTATTCTTCTGCATATGGACATCCAGCACCATTTATGGAGGAGACTGTCCATTTCCTAATACATGTTCTTGGCACCTTTTTGAAAATGAGTGCACTGTATATGTACACATTTCTTTCTGGGTTCTCTATCCTGTCACATCAGTCTATGTGCCTGTTTTTATGCCAGTGCCACGCTGTTTTGATTATGTTTGAGCTTTTTTGAGCTTTTTTTCATGTTTGTTGGCCACATATGTGTCTTTTTTCGAGAAGTGTCTGTTCATGTCTTTTGCCCACTTTTTAATGGATTTGTTTGCTCTTTTCTTGGAAATTGCTTAAGTTCCTTGTAGATTCTGAATATTAGACCTTTCTTGGATGGATATTTTGCAAAATTTTTCTCCCATTCTGTAGGTTGTCTGCTGTAATGATAGTTTCTTTTGCTGTGTAGCAGCTCTTCAGTTTAATTAGATCCCATTTGTCAATTTTTGCTTTTGTTGCCATTGCTTTTGGTGATTTCATCATACAATCTTTGCCCATGCCTATGTTTTGAATGGTATTGCCAAGGTTTTCTTCTAGGGTGTTCATAGTTTGGGGTTTCACTTTTATGTCTTTAATCTATCTAGCGTTAACTTTTGTATAAGGTGTAAGCAAGGGGTCCAGTTTCACTTTTCTGCATATGGTTACCCAGTTCTCCCAGAACCATTTGTTAAATAGGGAATCCTTTCCCCATTGCTTGCTTTTGTCAGGTTGTAGATGTGCAGTTTTATTTCTGACTTCTCTATTTTGTTCAGTTGGTCTATGTGCCTGTTTTTGTATCAGTACCATGCCTTTTTGGTTACTGTAGCCTTGTAGTGTATTTTGAAGTTGGGTAGTGTGATGACTCCAGCTTTGTTCTTTTTGCTTAGGATCGTCCTAGCTATAAAGTTCTTTTTTTGTTTCATATGAATTTTAAAATAGTTTTTTTCTAATTCTGTGAAGAATGTCAATGGTAGGTTTATATGAATAGTATTGAATCTATAAATTGCTTTGGGAAGTATGGCCATTTTCACATTATTGATTCTTCCTATCCATGAGCATGGAATGTTTTTCCATCTGCTTGTGCCCTCTCTGATTTCCTTGAGCACTGGTTTGTAGTTCTCCTTGAAGAAGTCCTTCACTTCCCTTGTTAGCTATATTCCTAGGTATTTTATTCTCTTTGTGGCCATTGTGAATGACAGTTCATTCATGGTTTGACTCTCTGTCTGTTGTTGGTGTATAGGAATGCCTGTGATTTCTGCACATTGGTTTTGTATCCTGAGACTTAGCTGAAGTTGCTTATCATCTTAAGAAGATTTGAGGCTGAGTTCATGGCATTTTCCAGATACAGAATCATGTTATCTGCAAAGACAATTTGACTTCCTCTCTTCCTATTTGAATACGATTTATTTTTTTTCCCTTGCCTGATTGCTTTGGCTAGAACTTGCAATACTATGTTGAATAAGAGTGGTGAGAGAGGGCATCCTTGTCTTGTGCTGGTTTTCAAGGGAAATGCTTCCACCTTTTGCCCATTCAGTGTGATATTGCTGTGGGCTTGTCATAAATGGCTCTTATTATTTTAGATATGTTCCATGAATACCTAGTTTATTGAACGTTTTTATCATGAAGGCATGTTGAATTTTATTGGAGGCCTTTTCTGCATCTATTGAGATAATCATGTGGTTTTTGTCTTTAGTTCTGTTTATATGATGAATTACCTTTACTGATTTGTGTATATTGAACCAGCCTTGCATCCCAGGGATGAAGCCAACCTGATCATGGTGGAAAAGCTTTTGATGTGCTGTTGAATTCAGTTTGCCAGTATTGTATTGAGAATTTTTGCATCAATCTTCATCAGGAATATTGGCCTGAAGTTTTCTTTTCTTGTTGTATCTCTGCAAGGTTTTGGTATCAGGTTGATGCTGGCCTCATAAAATGAGTTAGGGAGGACTTCCTCCTTTACAATTGCCTGGAATAGTTTCAGAAGAAATGGTACCAGCTCCTCTTTGTGCCTCTGGTAGAATTCACCTGTAAATCCATCTGGACCTGGGCTTTTTTGTTGTTGTTGTTGTTGGTTGGCAGGCTATTTATTACTGCCTCAGTTATTGGTCTATTCAGGGATTCAGCTTCTTCCTGGTTCAGTCTTGGGAGGGTGTATGTGTTCACGAATTTATTCATTTCTTCTAGATTTTCCAGTTTATTTGCATAGAGTTGTTTATAGTATTCTCTGATGGTTGTTTGTATATCTGTAGGGTCAGTGGTGGTATTCCCTTTATCATTTCTGATTGTGTTTATTTGAATCTTTTCTTTTTATTCTTTTTTTATTTTTTATTTTTTTATTATACTTTATGTTTTAGGGTATGTGTGCACAATGTGCAGGTCTGTTACATATGTATACTTGTGCCATGTTGGTGTGCTGCACCCATTAACTCATCATTTACATTAGGTATATCTCCTAATGCTATCCCTCCCCCATCCCCCCACCCCACAACAGGCCCCGATGTGTAATGTTCCCCTTCCTGTGTTCAAGTGATCTCATTGTTCAAGTCCCACCTATGAGTGAGAACATGCAGTGTTTGGTTTTCTGTTCTTGTGATAATTTGCTGAGAATGATGGTTTCCAGCTGCATCCATGTCCCTACAAAGGACACGAATTCGTCCTTTTTAATGGCTGCATAGTATTCCACATATACTATGTGGCACATAGTATATGTGCCACATTTTCTTAATCCAGTCTGTCATTGATGGACATTTGTGTTGGTGCCAAATCTTTGCTTTTGTGAATAGTGCCGCAATGAACATACGTGCACATGTGTCTTTATAGCAGCATGATTTACAATCCTTTGGGTATATACCCAGTAATGGGATGGCTGGGTCAAATGGTATTTCTAGTTCTAGATCCTTGAGGAATCGCCACACTGTCTTCCACAATGGTTGAACTAGTTTACAGTCCCACCAACAGTGCAAAAGTGTTCCTATTTCTCCACATCCTCTCCAGCACCTGTTGTTTCCTGATTTTTTAATGATTGCCATTCTAACTGGTGTGAGATGGCATCTCATTGTGGTTTTGATTTGCACTTCTCTGATGGCCAGTGATGATGAGCATTTTTTCATGTGTCTGTTGGCTGCATAAATGTCTTCTTTTGAGAACTGTCTGTTCATATCCTTTGACCACTTTTTGATGGGGTTGTTTTTTTCTTATAACTTTGTTTGAGTTCTTTGTAGGTTCTGGATATTAGCCCTTTGTCAGATGAGTAGATTGCAAAAATTTTATCCCATTCTGTAGATTGCCTGTTCTCTCTGATGGTAGTTTCTCTTGCTGTGCAGAAGCTCTTTGGTTTAATTAGATCCCATTTGTCAATTTTGGCTTTTGTTGCCATTGCTTTTCGTGTTTTAGACATGAAGTCCTTGCACATGCCTATGTCCGGAATGGTATTGCCTAGGTTTTCTTCTAGGGTTTTTATGGTTTTAGGTCTAACATTTAAGTCTCTAATCCATGTTGAATTAATTTTCGTATAAGGAGTAAGGAAGGGATCGAGTTTCAGCTTTCTACTTATGGCTAGCCGGTTTTCCCAGCACCATTTATTAAACAGGGAATCCTTTCCCCATTTCTTGTTTTTGTCAATCTTTTCTCTTCCTTGTTTAGTCTAGCTAGTGATCTATTTTGTTAATTTTTTTCAAAAAAAAAAAAAAAACAACTCCTGTATTCATTGATTTTTTGAAGGGTTTTTTGTCTCTATCTCCTTCAGTTCCACTCTGAGCTTGGTTATTTCTTGTCTTCTGCTAGCTCTGGGATTTGTTTGTTCTTGGTTATTTAGTTCTTTTAGTTGTGATGTTAGGGTGTCAGTTGTGATCTTTCTAGCTTTTTGATATGGGCATTTAGTGATATAAATTTCCCTTTTACCACTGCTTTAGCTACATCTTAGGGATTCTGGTACATTGTCTTGTTGTTCTCATTGGTTCCAAATAACTTGATTTCTGCCTTCATTGCATTATTTACCCAGAAGTCATTCAGGAGCAGGTTGTTCAATTTGCAGGTAGTCGTGTGGCTTTGAGTGGGTTTCTTAATCTTGAGTTCTAACTTGATTGCAGTGTGGTCTGAGAGACGGTTTGTTATGATTTCAGTTCTTCTGCATTTGCTCAGGGGTGTTTTTGTCCAATTATGTGGTTAATCTTAGAGTAGGTGCCATGTGACACTGAGAAAAGTGTATATTCTGTTGTTTTGGGGTGGAGAGATTTGTAGATGTCTATCAGGTGTATTTGGTCCAGAGCTGACTTCAAGTCCTGAATATCTTTGTTAATTTTCTGTCTTGATGATCTGTCTAACACTGGCAGTGGGGTATTAATGTATCCCACTATTATTGTGTGGGGGTCTAAGTCTCTTTGCAGGTCTTTAAGAACTTGTTTTACGAATCTGGGTGCTCCTGAATTGAGTACATATATATTTAGGATAGTTAACTTTTCTTGTTGAGTTGAACCTTTTACTGTTATGTAATGCCCTTCTTTGTCTTTTTTGACTTTTGTTGTTTTAAAGTGTGTTTTTTCACAAACTAGGATTGCAGCTGCTGCATTTTTCAGCTTTCCATTTTCTTGGTAAATTGTCCCCCATCTCTTTCTTTTGAGCCTATGTGTATCTTTGCACATGAGATGAGTCTCTTGAATACAGCATACTGATGGATCTTGTGTTTTTTATCCAGCTTGCCATTCTATGTCTTTTAATTGGAGGCATTTAGCCCATTTACATTTAAGATTAATATTGTTATGTGTGAATTTGATCCTGTCATCATGATGCTGGCTGGTTAATTTTTCAAACTTGTTAATGTAGTTGCTTCATAGTGTTGTTGGTCTGTGTACTTCAGTGTGTTTTTAGTGACTGGTAATGGTTCTTCCTTTCCATGTTTAGTGCTTACTTCAGAAGCTCTTGTAAGGCAGACCTGGTGGTGAAGTACCTCAGCATTTGCTTGTGTGCAAAGGACTTTATTTCTCCTTCACTTATGAAGCTTAGTTTGGCCAGATACAAAATTCTGGGTTGGAAATTCTTTTCTTTAAGAATGTTGAATATTGGCCCCCGATCTTTTCTGCCTTATGGGGTTTCCACTGAGGGGTGTGCTTTTAATCTGATGGGATCACCTTTGTAGGTGATCTGGCCTTTCTCTCTGCCTGCCCTTAACATTTTTTTCTGTCATTTGGACCATAGTGAATCTGATGATTATGTGTCTTGGGGTAGATTTTCTTGTGGAGTACCTTATTAGAGTTCTCTGGATTTCCTGAATTTCAATGTTGGCCTGTCTAGCTAGGTTGGGGAAGTTCTCCTGGATGATATCCTGAAGTGTGTTTTCCAACTTGATTCCATTCTCCCTGTCTCTTTCAGGTACTCTAATCAGTTGTAGGTTTGGTCATTTTACATAGTCCCATAGTTCTAGGAGGTTTTGCTCATTCCTTTTCACTGTTTTTTCTCTAATCTTGCTGCCTGCCTTATTTCAGCAAGATAGTCTTCAATCTCTGATATTTTCTCTTTCGCTCAGTCAATTCAGTTTGTGTTTGTATCATGAAGTTCTTGTGCTGTGTTTTTCAACTCCATCAGGTCATTTATGTTCCTCTCTAAACTGGTTATTTTAGTTAATAGCTCCTGTAATCCTTTACCATGTTTCTTAGCTACTTTGCATTGGGTTAGAACATAATCCTTTAGCTCAGTAAAGTTTGTTATTACCCACTTTCTGAAGCCTACTTCTGTCAGCTCATCCATCTCATCTTCAGCCCTGTTCTGTCCCCTTGCTGGAGAAGTATCGTGATCATTTGGAGGAGAAGCAGCATTTTGGCTTTTGGAATTTTCATCATTTTTGCATTGTTTTTTCATCATCTTTGTGGATTTATCTACCTCTTATCTTTGAGGTTGTTGACCTATGGATAGGGTTTTTGTGGAGTCTTTTTTGTTGATGTTGCTGTTGCTGCTTTCTGTTTGCTTTTCTTCTGTCACGCCCCTCTTCTGCAGGTCTACTGCACTTTGCTGGGGGTCCACTCCAAACCCTGTTTGCCTGGGTATCACCAGTGAAGGCTGCAGAACAGTGAAGACTGCTGCCTGCTCCTTCCTCCAGAAGCTTCGTCATAGAGGGGCACCAACCTGATGCCAGCCAGAACTCTCTTGTATAAGGTGCCTGGTGACCCCTGTTGGGAGGTCTCACCCAGTCAGCAGGCCTGAGATCAGGGACCTGCTTAAGGAAGCAGACTGGCTATTGCTTAGCATAGCTGGTACACTGTGCTAGGTGAATTTCCCTTGTCCAGATCACCTGAATTCTTCAGAGCTAGCAGGCAGGAAAGATTAAGTCCACTGAACCTGAGACTGCAGGTACCACTCCCCCAGGGATGCTGTCCTAGGGAGATGAGAGTTCTGTCTATAAGCCCCTCACTAGAGTGCTGGAATTCCTGCAGGGAGGCCCTGCCCAGTGACAAGGAATGGATCCAAGTCCCACCTAAAGAATCAGTGTGGCTACGATCTGCCACAGCCACTGTGCTGCACTGTGGGGAGTACCACTCAGTCCAAAGTGCCCAGCCTTCCTAGCACTGGCAGGGGAAAACTGATGATTAGAGCCACGGTGATGGTGGTTGCCCCTCCCCTCCCCCAAAGAACTCCATCATCTTAGGCAGACTCCAGGCTGCTATGACTGGCCAGCAGGGATTCCAAGCCAGTGGGTCTTAGCTTGCGGGGTTCCATGAAAGTGGGACCCACTGAGCAAGGTTGTTTAGTTCCCTGGTTTCAGCCCCCTTTCAAAAAGAGTGGAAGGTTCTCCTGCCTCACAAGAGTTCCGAGAGCAACCGAAGTATGTAAAAACTCCTGCTGCTCAGCGCTTGCCTGAACAGCTGCTGACTGGAGCAGCTGCCATGGGTCTGCCCAGTTTTGTGCTTGAGACCCAAAGCACTGGTGGTGTAGGCTCACAAGGGAATCTCCTGATCTGTGTATTGCAGAAATCCGTAGGAAAAGCCGAATACCCCAGACGGGTAGCACATTCCCTCACCACCTCCCTTGGCTGGGGGAGGGAGGTCCCTTTGCCCCATGAAACTCCCAGGTGAACTGTTATTCCACCCTGCTTTTCCTTGCGCTATTTATGGGTCACACGAACCGCCTAGTCAGTCCCAATGAGATGAACTGGGTACCTCAGTTGGAAATGCAGAAATCACTTGCCTTTTGCATTCATCTCAATAGGAGCTGCATAACAGAGCTGTTTCTACTCAGCCATTTTGGCCCCTTCCCTCAAAATAAAATTTTGAAAGAAGCCAGGGAAAAACATATAGTATATACAGATGAACAAACAGAAGGATTATACAGCCGGGTGCAGTGGCTCACACCTGTAATCCCAGCATTTTGGGAGGCCGAGGAGGGTAGATTACGAGGTTAAGAGATTGAGACCATCCTGGCTAACACGGTGAAACCCTGTCTCTACTAAAAATACAAAAAATTAGCCAGGCGTGGTGGCAGATGCCTGTAGTCCTAGCTACTCGGGAGGCTGAGGCAGGAGAATGGTGTGAACCCGGGAGGCGGAGCCTGCAGTGAGCCGAGATTGTGCCACTGCACTCCAGCCTGAGTGACACAGCGAGATTCTGTTTCAAAAAAAAAAAAAAAGGATTATACAATATAATTCATCTAAAATTACGAAAGGCAGAAGATAATGGGATGACTTTAAAATACTAAAAGATGAAAAACATCATCAGTTCAAAACTCTATTACCAATGAACATTTTTTTAAGACATAAAATTAAAATTAAAACTTTTTTGGACAATAAAAGCTGAGATAATTCACTGGTAACAGACCTGTACTATAAGAAATATTAAAGTAAGTTTTTTAGATAACAGATGAAAAGTTGAATCTATATTTAAAAAGAGCACCAGAAATTATAAAAATCAAGGTAAATTTTAAAACATGTTTTTTCATATTTAATAAGGGATCTCAGAATATTTCTACTAATTTTTTTATTTATTTAGGGAAGTCTATCATCAAGAAGTTATGGAAAATATTTATCCACAAAACTGTATTTATAACATTTACAGTAATAAAAAAGTAGAAACTATTCAAATATCCTCTAATGTAGGAATTGTTAAGCAAGTTGTAATGAATTCTTTCTCAGCATCATTTTAAGGCAGACACAAATGTTGATCACGAGGAGTAACAGAGGAAAAAATATTATGACAATATTAATCAAAAATAAATAGGCACATAATTTTATGTAAAATATGCTTTTATATACATGTAATAATATTAAAAGTGATTATCTCTGAGTTTTGGTATCATTGAATTTTTGTCTTATTTAAGATTATCTGTAGTATCCATAGTTTTACAACAATATATTACTTTTGCTGTCATACAAAGTATTTAATTGAATTGACTGCTTTTGCCCTTTGAAATACAAACATATAACTATATGAATGTTAAAATCTTTAATATGTTTTATATATGCAATTTCTATTCTGATTGGGATTCTTGCAGGAGATCTCAGTTTGTATGCCCAAAGCTAACCAAATCTAAATCACTCTGATGCTAGAATTCCCCTAAAGACAGAGACATCATTATTGAGTGTTACTGTTGGGGATAACCTTTTTCCTGGAATCATGTAAGTTGAAAAAACATTCTGTTAGCTCATTCTTCATACCAGTAAAACCATAACCAAAAGAAAAACAAAATATATGCTGATGAAATATAATGTTAAAATCAAATAATAAAATCTGCTTATTTAAATCCACTTCACATCATCTTATATCAAAATATTTGTTTTTTCTTTAGATGCTTTTCTACTGGTATCAGTGTGGGTGAGGCTAGTCCATTCCCCAGTATACATCTGTCTTTGTCCTGTTAGGCTTCTATAACAGAATACCATAGCCTGGGTGGTTTATATTTTTTTAAAAATTGTTTCTCATATTTCTGGGGGCCAGGAGGTCCAAGACCAAGGAGATAGCAGATTCGGTGTCTAGTGAGGGCTCATACTGTTATCCTGGTAGTGAATAAGTCTCTTGAGATCTGATGGTTTTATAAATGGGAGTTCCTCTGCGCAAGCTCTCTTGCCTTCCGCCATGTAAGATGAGTCTTTGCTTCTCCTTTGCCTTCCACCATGATTGTGGGACCTCCCCAGCCATGTAGAACTGTGAGTTTATTAAACCTCTTTTTCGTTATAAATTACCCAGCCTCAGGTATGTCTTTATTAACAGCATGAGAACAGACTAATACAGGGCTGTAGTGCTGCAGCTGTCCACTTTCAGGTGGTGCCTACATACCATGCAGAGCCATCTATAACCAGGCCCTTGTCTTCTCTTCCTCTGTCAACTTATCATAGGGAACTCCCCATGAAGCCATCAGTGCAGCCTGGGGGAGAGAAGGCAGGGTGGCAGGAGTGGGGAACATGAGCATTTAAGCCACTTTCTCGTGTAACTTACTTGTGTCCTCAGTACCTGCTCGAGCCCAATCATGTATAGACCACTATCATTCAATGATGGAATGCTGCTGTGCACACCCCACTTTATGGCTAGATGGGTCACAAAGCACCCAGTTCATGATAGGCAGTTCATGAAGAACGGGAGAAAGATTAACAGCATAACCATAACATGGTTACTTGATGACCCATAGTCAAACATTTAGTTTCTACCAAACCCCAGTAACAGGTCAAGAGCTGTCTCTCAAAAGGAGAGCAGTTATCTGCAGAAGATGGCAGGGCCTTGGTCCAAAATCCTAAAGGCCTCTGCTGTGATTCACCTATGGGGTCCTGCCCAAGGCTCCAAACAGCATCCCTATCTGCCACTGACACCTCAAGCACCATTGGATCTGCTGGGTCATATGGCCCAAGTGGCAAAGCAGCTTGCACAGCAGCCTGGACCTGTTGGAGAGCCTTCTCCTGCCTTCTCAAAACTGGCAGCCTTTTGGGTCACTTGATAAATGGGCCAGAGTAACACACCCAAATGAGGAATGTGTTGCCTCCAAAATCCAAATAGGCCCACTAGGTGTTGTGTCTTCTTCTTGGTTATAGGAGGGGCCAAATGCAGCAACTTATCCTTTGCCTTAGAAGGAATGTATCAACAGGTCTCAAATCACTGAATCCATAGAAATTTTACTGAGATAGAAGGTCCCTGAATTTTGGCTGAATTTATTTCCCATCTTCTGGCACGCAAATGTCTCACCAATAAGTCCAGTGTGTTTGCTACTTCTCACTCACTAGATCCAATCAGCATAATGTCATCAATGTAATGGACCAGTGTGATATCTTGTGGAAGGAAAAAGTGACCAAGATCTCTGTGAACAACATCATGGCACAAAGCCAAAGAGTTGATACACCCCTGAGGTAGGACAGTGAAGGTACATTGCTAGCTTTGCCAGCTGAAAACTAATTGCTTCTGGTGGGGTTAATGGACAGGAATGGAGAAAAAGGCATTTGTCAAGTTAATGACTAAATACCGGGTACCAGGAGATGTGTTACTTTGTTCAGACAATGAAACCACATCTGGTACAGCAGCTGCAATTGGAGTCACCACTTGGTTAAGCTTACAATATTCCACTGTCATTCTCCAAGATCCAGCTCTCTTCTGCACAGGTCAAATAAAAGAGTTAAATGGGAATGTGGTGGGAATCGCCACCCCTGCATCTTTCAAGTCCTTGATTTTGGCATTAATCTCTGCAGTCTCTCCAGGGGTGCAATATTGTTTTTGATTTACTGTTTTTCTAGCTAGAGGCAGCTCTAATGGGTTCCACTGGGCCTTTCCCACCATAATACCTCTCACCCTACCAGTTAGGGAGCCAATGTGGGGATTCTGCCAGCTGTTTCTGAAAGGTCTGATCTTTCCCCTTTCCCCCCAAGGTAGAGTTACCTTGGTAAAAGGCTGGAGGTCTCCTTGGGGAAGAACGGGAGAAAGATTAACAGCATAAATTGGTAGTGTAGAGGGGTCCTTCCTTAAGGGGACCCAGCCTCCCCTTCATTCAAGGGGTTCTGGGTCTGTAAACTGGTTCAAGTCTGAAAATTGATTGAAGGGCTGTGATTGTCTGTTTTTATAATTCAAATTAGTCTTTTGTCCACTCGACCTGGAAGTTTCTGCTTATACAAATTAAATAAGAATGCAGTAGGCTTCCTATCAATTTCACTTCTAGGAATGCTATGATTAATTAGCCAATGCCAGAGCTCTATTCGAGTCAGACTATTCTGATTGCTGCTTTGCCTCTGCTGTCCATTACGATAACTATGCCCACTTCCCCTTTAACGGTTGAGTGCCACCACTTGGCCCCTCCCACCTTGGGATCCAATTATTCCCATTGCATTTAAATTTTGTAATTGCATGACTGCAATTACCACTGTAAGAGCTGACATACAGAATTCAAGGACGCATGTGCTGCCCTCACAAATCTATTTCATTGGTGAAGGGTATGTCTTCTGGACCCTCCCCTACCGCTGGGATGAGTAGGTCTAAAGTGACTAATCCACTCTAGCATTTCCATCTCCCTAAGCCTTTGGATCCCTTCCTCTACATTAAACCAAGGGAGATCAGGCATTTCCAGCTCAGTCACAGAAGGCCATCTTTTGATCCATGTTTCAGCTAACCAAGCAAATAAACTATCAGAACCTTTTGTAACTCCCCAAGCTACAATATTAAATGCAGAATCCCTGCCTCATGGACCCAGATAAATAAATTCAATCTGATCCAGCTTTATGTTCCTTCCATCATTATCCCACACCCTTAATATCAATTCCCATATCTGTTCTCCAGATTTCTGCTTATATAAATTAGAAAACTCAAGCCATTATTTTGGAGTGTAGCACACCTCCTCATGGGTCACACTCTGAACCTCACTTCTAGGGACCTGCCAGGGCTTTAGTCTAGCTATAGGTCTAGAAGCAAACAGGGGTGTCGGGAGTGGGTTCTGGGAAGAATCAACATTGTCTTGCTTGGCAACTGCCTCAGGGGAGGCCATCACTGTTGCCTCAGGCAGTGCAGGGTTAATATCCTCAGACAGAAGTGGAAAGGCTGATGGCAGTGTGGGTCTGGGAGGGGATGTTGCCACCACTGGGGATGGGGAAGCTGTTTCCTCTGGCAAAAATGGCTCATCAGAGTTTACAAGCTCAGTGTTCCCAGCTTCATCAAGGCCCTCCCACGCATCCCCATTCCAAGTTCCAGGGTCTCATTCATTTCCAATGAATGCCTTCACTTTAACAGTAGACACCTTGCAAAGCTGTGTGTGCACCTTTCGTTGAAGGTCAATCGCATGATAAGAGCGTGTGTCTGATTTTTCACAGTTTCAGCTCTTTCTTTACAGGAAATAAGTAAGACTTTCACTCAGGGCAATCTTAGAAGATTTGAGGCTCAGTATGTGCTTCTGGAGCTGAGAGTTAGAATCCCTGAGTTCACTGTTTTCTTTCATTACTTTGTCCAGTGAACTTAAAAGCAACCAACCAACTTCATTATATTTCTTGGTTCTCCACATAAGGTCAGAGATATTAAGTACAGAGTCACTAAACTCCTTGCCTCTCATGAGTGGTGAATCAGGAGTATCAAATGCATTTATTTTGCATAGCTCTCTAAACAGTTCATGCCAAGGAGTATCAGTGTTTTTCATACTATTAGAAGTAGAGTCCTTAGTATTTTGGGGTCTAATCAGGTTAAGCAGCCAACTCCAGAAACCCCAAAAGCAATGAAAGAACTCCATCCTTAAAAGTCTGTTCTTCCAGAAGCACTCCCAGTATGAAAATCTGTATTAGTCAGGGTTCTCTAAAAGGAAATAACTAATAGGATAGATGAATATATGAAGGGGAGTTTATTAGGAGAATTGACTCACACTATCACAAGATAAAGTCCCACAGTAGGCCCTCTGCAAGCTGAGGAGCAAGGAAGCCAATCTGAGTCCCCAAACCTCAAAAGTAGGGAAGCCGAAAGTGCAGCCTTCAGTCTGTGGCTGAAGGCCCAAGAGCCCCTAGCAAACAACTTGTGTAAGTCCAAGAGTCCAAAAGCTGAAGAACTTGGAGTCCGATGTTCGAGGACAGAAAGCATCCAGCAAGGGGAGAAACATGAAGGCGGGAAGACTTGCCAGTCTAGTCCTTCCATGTTCCTCTACCTGCTTTTATTCTAGCTACATTGGCAGCTGATTAGATGGTGCCCACACAGATTGAGGGTGAGTCTGACTCTCCCAGTCCACTGACTCAAGTGTTAATCTCCATTGGCAATATCCTCACAGACACACCCAGGAACAATACTTGGCATTCTTCAGTCCAATCAAGTTGACACTCAATATTAGCCATCACACATGGGAGTAGGGAAGAACAACACACACTGGGGCCTGTTAGAAAGCAGGGAGTGGGAGGAGGGAAAGGATCAGAAAGAATAGCTAATGGATACTGGACTTAATACCTCGGTGATGGGATGATCTGTGCAGTAAATCACAGTGGCACACATTTACCTATGTAACAAACCTGCACATTCTGCACATGTACCCCTGAACTTAAAATAAAAATTGGAAATTAGAAAAAATTAAAATTATTTAAAAGAAAAAATATATTATATTGAGAGCAGTGTCAATGTGAGATATTTCTGGCAGTATAAAATTAAACATGCTAGTAAAATAAAATAAAGCTTTATTTTTGAATGTACATTAGCAAGTATTAATTTTCATTTATTTAGTTAATAATCAATAAATAAAATAGAAGTTTCAAACATCTAACAAATAATCTTAAATACAGTCATCCCTTGCTAGCTAAGGCAAATTAGTTCCAAGACCTCCTGTGGATACCAAAATTTGTAGATGTTTAAGTCCCTTACATAAAATGGCATAATATCTGTATATAACCTATACGCATCTTCCAGTATACTTTAAATCATCTCTAGATTACTTATAATACTTAATACACTGTAAATGCTATGTAAATGGTTGTTACATCATATTGTTATAGAATAATGGCAAAACAGTCTGTACATATTTCAAGTATTTTTGATCCTCAATTGGTTGAATCAATGGATGTAGAACCCTCCAATAGGGAAGGCCAACTGTAATTAAATTTAATACTACTGGAGAGAGATGAGAATGGTGAGTAGTATTGAGAGCTGTTTTAAACAAAAAGGAGTAGCAACCTAAGGCAAAAGCATTGAGTGGAGGAGCTCCTCAGGGCATTCTCCAAAATTTCAACCTAGCATGGGAATTGATCTCTACTTTTTCCGACAGAGAGATATCCAAACAAGGAGGTGGCTATTTTGGAGTGACAGAGCTGTGGAACTCCAAAGGAACATCAACTGCCTTTAAAGTAACTCTAGCCTAAGGAAAAGTCTGCTGGTGGATTTCAGCACTACCCATTGACATTATAATTTTTTCTCAATGACCTACTTCCAAATTATCTCACATGTAGAAGGAAAGGAGCTCCAACATTAGTGGACAACTGAAAAATAAATAGATCATAGCAGGATATCAACTTAGATTCAAATATTATGCCACTAAATAACCACTGTGTGATTCTGACCAAGCTTCTTAATTTCTCTGAGCCTTAGTTTCCTCCTCTGTAAAATATGCACAGTAGCAACAAACTCAGAAAGTTGTTGTAAGTATTACACTAGATGTAATATTCCTAGTAAAATGTATACTGTAGTAGGAGTGTAGTGAAAGATAGATAGCATTATCCTTAACAGTTTTATTGTTAAAATATTGCATCAGAGTTCTTCATTTTAGACTCTGCATGAGCCATTCTTTAGAGGTGCATAAAGCAGAGAGAAGATACTCCTGTGATATAACAAGAAACAAAATCTCTGTTAATTTGTTTTCCTGGGCATCTGCACTTATAAAACTACTTTAGGATTGGGAAGGGACTATTTCAAAGAAGAAAGTTTAGTGCACTACAAATTATTTTTAATAATAAAGGCCAAGAAATCATAGATTCTGTTTTTTTCTTGTTTAACATGGAAGTTTAAGTAAGAGATTTTTCAAGCAAACTCTAATAAACAAGTCAAGGTAGAGAATTCCAATTCCCACTGCTCATTTACATTCCTCAATTTCTGATTGAATCCCTCGCCAGCAGTCCCACAAATCTCCTGCAATGGGGGCTTCCTGTAGAGCACACTGTGTGACAAAACTAGAGGAGATGATTGCACATCGACATTAAAACAACATGAAGTAGAGATCTTCAACTCAACCAGGAAAAGGGGATTTTTAAGAAGTTGATTTTTTTTGAGGCACTGAGCCTCAGTTTCTGGATATTAAAATTATTTCACGCTAGTTCTGACTTGATGGGGGTGGTGAATTACAAAATGAAAGAGATTCTAAAATGAGTTAGCATATTCCTTATTACTGCCATCCCCCACTACTCAGAATGAAGAGCAGAAGAGAAACATCATATGAAAAATCATTTCTATACTTAATAGAAATAACAACAATGAGAACGAGATGCTAGAAAAAAGGGACAGATTCCATACCAAACACAGCAAAAGGACAGGTACTCACATCTTACACTGCATATTTGTTTGATACAATACTGTTTCTGCACAGTACTAAAAGGTTCTAGATAGCACAGCAATGCTCCTCAATTTTTCTGTATGCCTTACACCTGTGAGATACAGGGAAGAGATAAAAAGTATACTAAAACTTTTCTGATTTTAATTTACTCACACGGCAGTAATTTTTCCTAGTGATACTGAGATAAAAGAAAAAAATTATCGTATGTGGAAATGTCATAGCATAAATGCGCACTCATGGGACCATTGTATAGGCGTTTTACTCAAAGGTGGTGGATGGGAATCCCAGTTTTTTGGGCCAAAAATCACATTCTTTTGTTCCCCCCATAAATAAGTAAATGGCCTTTCCATGGCCCATAAGGGGTTTCTCTAATTCTCTATTGCTACTTTCAGAAACAAAGTCTTTATGCCTGCTTCTGATATTTGTGTATATAAATACATTGTTTTGATTCTGGCTTTTAAATTGGCCTTGTCTGACTTGTAACAACTTCTATTAGCACTGAGCTGTTAGTATGAAGGTCAGTAAATCCCTTTAAAATGAAGAATGCAATGAAAGGCTCAAGGTTTATCGATTTATATTTAAAATTCCTATAGAAATGTCCTTTGTGGTAATCAAGGTTTATTGATCTATATTCATAATTCCTATAGAAATGTCCTCTGTGGTAACCAATATAGTTTACTGTAAGAATGATGTGGAAAATTGAAAGCTGTTCACCAAACCTCTTTTCTCTTCTTCCTGAACACTTAACCAGAACTAACTTTTCTTAACCCCTAATAAGACCACATGACTGAGTTTTAGCCAGTGTAGTATGAGCAGAATTCACATACACAACCTCCTGCATTGCCCATTTAAAAAACCCCGTTGTGCTACCCTCCATGTTCTTTTCTCATCTCCTGGTTTGATGCAAATGAATACAGGAACTTCAGAAGCAGTGTATATTACTGGCTAGCCAGGAGCACCATATTGGACTACTCCATGAGCAAGAAATAATTTCCATATTAAGGGTTGAGGGTTCCTTTGTTACAGAAGCTAGCTTTATCCCAACCAGTGCAGTTGACAAACAAAAACCTTTACTTCTTCAGCTTTTGCCCATTGTATTGCTCCTTCACTCTATGTCATTAGTTCTCAAACAGGGACAATTTTGTCCCATAGGGGAAAGTTGGCAATGTCTAGACAGTTTTGGTTGTCACAACTGAGAGGGGCTACTGGTATCTAGTAGGTAGAGGTCAAGGATGATGCTAAATATTCTACAATGCACAGGACAGCCCCCATAACAAATAATTATCTAGTCTGAAATACCAATAGTCTTAGCTGAGAAACCCTGCTCCAAGCTTAGATGAGGCCATAATATCCTTTTCAACAGCGCATCTATGGTTCAGCAAATGTTTTTCTTCCTCTTTCTTCTTTAAGTGTCCTGTTTTTATAAATAATTTAAAAATGATATTATTGTTGGCTTCCTATAGCAAAATAAAAAATCTGTGCAAGGATATCGGCTGTTTCCCAGCCTCTGTGCAACCCCCCTCAGTCCACAGCTGTCACACACTTGCAAACTCCATAGGAAAGTAGAAAGTTTGTTTTCTTTTTGTTTTCTTTTTTTGTCACTGTATCTTCAGACCCTAGAACAATGCCTGCTACATATGAGAAAGAGAATCAATACGTTTGAGTGAATAATTGTGTTTCAGAAACCACAGAAAGTGGGGAGAACTGAATAGGGAGAAATTTCCCCATTTCAAGGGCAGCAACTACTCAGATCCTGCAATTGTTGCCTGGAGAAGGAAAGCTGGGTTAGCTGATTTTATGTAAACTCTCCCAATTTTAAAATATTATAATTGATTTTAAAAACTTACAAACATTGTACAGGCGCTACTGTTTATACCAGGCAGTACACAACTGTGAGGCTCATTTGGCTCTAGGTATTTCACCTGGCACTCGGTTAATACTAATGTTAATTACAGCAGCTATCATCATTGGGTGCTGACTCTGTGCCAGGGACTGTATCAGCTTTTTCAGCATAAAAATTACCCCAATGGCTTAAAACAACAATTTTTAATTTATCTCAAAATTTGAGTTGGCAACAGACACTGGGCTTAACTGGACATTTCTGGTCTTAGCTGGCTCTACAATCAACTTTCAGTCAGCTAATTGGTTATGCTCTGGGGGATTGGCTGGTTGTCCTATCAGATGTTTGGGGCAACAGAGCCATATGCTTGTTATCTTCCAGCAGGCTAGCCTGAGCTTGTTTACATGGCAGCAGCAGTGTTCTAAGAGAGCAAAAGGAGATGTGCAGAGCCTCTTAAAGCCTACATGCAGAACACTTCTGTTGCATTCCATTGTCCAAAGCAAGTAAAAAGACAAGTTCAGGCTCAAAGGATAAAGAGAGAGACTTCATCTTTTGATACAAGACCTACAAAGTCACATTGCAATGAGGCATAGATATAAAGAAAGGGAGAATTGAAGTCATGTATGCATAAACTCTACCAAGATGTTATTTAATTGCTTTACATTGATGTCACTTAATCTTTATTACACTCTTGAGAGGCAAGTTGTCTAAGTTCAGGCCACTGTAACAGAATATCATAGACTGGGTAACATAAAAAATAGAAATTTATTTCTCGGCCAGGTGCAGTGGCTCATGCCTGTAATCCCAGCACTTTGGGAGGCTGAGGTGGGTAGATCACAAGGTCAAGAGATCCAGACCATCCTGGCTAACATGGTGAAACCCTATCTCTACTAAAAATACAAAAATTAGCTAGGCATGGTGGTGCATGCCTGTAGTCCCAGCTATTCAGGAGGCTGAGGCAGGAGAATCCCTTGAACCTGGGAGATGGAGGTTGCAGTGAGCCAAGATTGCGCCACTGTACTCCAGGCTGGTGACAGAATGCGACTTCGTCTAAAAAAAGAATTAAAAAAAGAAGAAAAAGAGAAAGAAATTTATTTCTCACAATTCTGGAGGTAAGAAGTCCAAGACCAGGGTGCCAGAATGGTCTAGTTCTGGTGAAGGACCTCTTCTGGGTTGCAGACAGCTGACTTCTTCCTGTGTCTCACATGGTGAAAAGAGAGCAAGTTAGCTCTGGCCTCCTCTTATAAGGTCACTAATCCCATTCATGAGGGTTTTACCCTCGTGATCTAATTGCCTCCTGAAGGCCCAACCTCCAAATGTCATCACACTGAGAATAACAGTTTGACATATGAGTTCTTGAGGGGGCATGAGCATTCAGTCCATAGCACAAGTATTACTTTACCCATTTTAAAGATGAGAAAGCTGAGACTCCAAATGTTAAGTAATTTCTCAAATATTCACAGCTAAATCTTGAATTGAGATGAAAGACATGCAAATAATTGTATGTAAGGGATCTCTGACCAATTCTCTTGAGGCTTAGGGCCCTACCATACTCTTCTCCTACTCTACTGCCACCATCTCATAACCCACCTCATTCTCAAAGAGCAGAATGAAGGTCTTGTTCTCTGCCTAGAGATTGAGCCAGTGGTAACTACTGTCCTACTTAGTGTATTCATCCATTTCCACACTGCTATAAAGACACTACCTGAGACTGCATAATTTATAAACAAAAGAGGTTTAATTGACTCACAGTTCCGCATTTCTGGGGTGGCCTCAGAAAACTTACAATCATGGCAGAAGGCAAAGGGGAGGCAAGGCACATCTTACATGGTGGCAGGAGAGAGAGAGAGAGAAAGAGAGCACAGTGGAAACTTCCACTTTTAAACAATCAGATCTCATGATAACTCCCTTAATATCATGAGAACAGCATGGGGGAAACCAGCCCCATGAGCTAATCACCTCTCACCGGGTCCCTCCCTTGACACCCGGGAATTACAATTCAAGATGAGATTCCAAGGGACACAGAGCCAAACCATATCATTCTGCCCCTGGTCCCTCCCAATCTCTTGTCCTTTTTACATTTCAAAACAAATCATGCCTTCCCAACAGTTCCCCAGAGACTTAACTCATTCCAGCATTAACCCAAAAGTCCAAGTCCAAGGTCTCATCTGAGACAAGGCAAGTCCTTTCTACCCACGAGCCTGTAAAATCAAAAATAAGTTAGTTTCTTCCAAGATACAATGGAGGAACAGGCATGGGGTAAATGTTCCTGTTCCAAATGGGAGAAATTGGCCAAAACAAAGGGGCCACAGACCCCATGCAAGTCCAAAACCCAGCAGGGCATTTATTAAATCTTAAAGCTCCAAAATAATCTCCTTTGACTCCATGTCTGACATCTGGGCCATGCTAATGCAAGGGGTGGGGTCCCATGGCCTTGGGCAGCTCCACCCCTCTGGTTCTGCAGGGCACAGTCCCCGTGGCATTGTGTCCCTGTGTTGTAAGCTGTCGGTGGAGCTACCATTTTGGGGTCTGGAGGATGGTGGGCCTCTTCTTACAGCTCCAATAGGCAGTGGGGACTCTGTGGGGGACTTCTACTCCACATTTCTCCTCTGCATGGCCCTAGTAGAAGTTTTCCATAAGGGCTCTGCCCCTGCAGCAGACTTCTGCCTGGACATCCAAGCATTCCCATACATCCTCTGAAATCTAGGCAGACTCCCAAAGCTCAACTCTTGTCTTCCATGCTCCTGCAAGCCCAACACCATGTGGAAGCTGCCAAGGCTTGGGTCTTGCCCCCTTTAAAGCCATGACCCGAGGTGTATCTTGCCCCTTTTAGCCACAGCAGGAGCTGGTGCTGCTGGGATGAAGGGTGCCATGTCCCAAGGCTGCATAGGGCAGTGGCCCCGCCCATGAAACCATCTTTCCCTCCTAGGCCTCCAGGCCTGCGATGAGAGGGACTGCTGACAAGATCTCTGACATACATGCCCTGGAGAGATTTTCCCAATTGTTTTGATTATTACTATAACATTCAGCTCCTTGTTACTTATGCAAATTTCTGTAGCCAGCTTGAATTCCTTCCCAGTAAACGTGTTTTTCTTTTCCACTTTATGGTCAGGCTGCAAATTTTCCAAACTTTTATGTTCTGCTTCCCTTTTAAATAAAAGTTCCAGTTTCAGATAATCTCTTTGTGAATGCATATGACTGAATCCTTTCAGAATCATCCAGGTCACATCTGAACACTTTGCTGCCTGGAAATTTCTTCTGCCAGATACCTTAAATCATCTCTCTCAAGTTCAAAACTCCACAGATCCCTAGGGCAGGAGCAAATGCTGCCAGTCTCTTTGCTAAAGCATAGCATGAGTGACTTTTACTCTAATTCCTAGTAAGTTCCTCATCTCCAGATGAGACCACCTCTGCCCAGACTTCATTGTCCGTATCACTATCAGCATTTTGGTCAAAACCATTCAACAAGTCTCTAGAAAGTTCCAAACTTTCCCACATCTTCCTCCTTCTTCTGAGCCCTCAAAACTGTTCCAACCTCTGCCTGTTACCCAGTTCCAAAGTCACTTCCACATTTTCAAGTTATCTTTATAGTAGTACCCCACTCCCAGTACCAGTTCTCTGTGTTAGTCCATTTTCACACTGCTATAAAGATACTACCTGAGACTGTGCAATTTATAAACCAAAGAAGTTTAATTGACTCACAGATCCACATAGCTGGGGAGGCCTCAGGAAACTTACAAGCATGGCAGAAGACAAAGAGGAAGCAAGACACATCTGACATGGTGGCTCGAGAGAGAGAAAGAGAGTGGAGGGGAAACTGCCAGTTTTTAAACCATCAGATCTCATGAGAACTCCCTCACTATCATGACAGCAGCATTGGGGAAACTGCCCCCTGATCCAATCACCTCCCACCAGGTCCCTCCCTCAACACCTGGGAATTACAATTTGAGATAAGATTTGGATAGGGACACAGAGCCAAACCATATCACTTGGATTTCAGAAGATTGTTAATGCTGGATTCCTCTTTACTGTGCCTCAGAAATCTGTCAGCCCGTCTTCTTCCTCCATGGTTCTCATGTCAGGCAGGGACTACCACCTACTGTCTCTTAGTTACCCTCTAGTTCTGGAGCTCACCTGTCAGTGTACTTGCTTCTGTAGTCCTCGCCACAGTCCATTGGACATATTTAGCTCTACTTCCCTGTCCCAAACCCTTACCATGCTACTTTCCCCTGTAGCTGACCAGTAAACATACAACTGTGCCCAAAACACAGCCAAATTGAACATCCATGGAAAAGTTTAGGGCAAATGCCTATGAATATTTCTAAAAGGGGCCTCTATCTGCCGTCCTGTAGATTTGGGAGGTTTGGAAGTCCTTCCTTCATAAGCATTGTGAAAGGCCAATCCCATCCACAGTCTACATATCACAGAGGCTGAAAATTCCAAATGTCTTTGGAGGGCTACAAGTGTATTTGATGAATGTCTAGGGAACTAGTTTCAAGAATCCTGGGTTGTTGAATGGTAACCCTGTGTATGTTGGAAAAGCATGACTGGTTTGCAAACTGCTGGGGACAAATGCCTTGTTTTTCTTCTGGCTGGGTTTTGAATAGAGAGTAGGAGGTTGGGCGGGGACTGAGGGGGAGTTGAGCAAGAACAGGCATTGTTGTGTAGGGTTGTGGATGCCCCTGCATGAAGTCTGAAACAAAAACCAGAGCCTCATTCGGCAAACAGCTTTTAGGATGAGTCATGGTGAGGGAAGTGGGGCTGGGTGTCCACCCTTTGTGCTGCCTGGGATCACAGCAAATATTTAAATGATCGGGAAAGTAGAGTGGGTGGGAAACAAGAAGAGGCTAAGAGAGAGATGAGTTACAGGCTTCACTAACTTTAAAAGAAATTTTAAAAAGGAGATCCTTTGTTCAACATTATTAATTTTAACCAGAGAAATGGCCTTTGATTTTAGGAAGCCCTTAGAAACCCAGGGGTTCGAAAACTGTCAGAAGCCTAAGTTGAATCCTCTACCTCAGTGGTTCTCAGGCTTGGCTACATATTAGAAACACTTGGAAATTCAAAAGACCAATGCTCACATTGCTCTCTAGACCAATTACATCAGAATCTGTGGGAGTGGATCCTAGGCATCAGTATTTTCTAAAGCATCCCAAGTAATTCCAATGTGCAACCAGGGTTGAGAATCACTTCTCTAAGTAAAACTGTATGAATGGTAGCTATATGATAAGATCTGTGCCACATATGGAAACCATATAGAGTGACATGTAGTCAGAATCTTCATGAAAAAGAGACCAATACCATAAAGTGCAACCTGTTCCCCTTCTGACAAATTATTGTACAATTTGGTTTTATATTTTAGGCTATTTTAAAATGGAAAATGATGCGATTCTTTTATGTTCACATTATCCTAGGAATATAATACATCTTTGTTTGGTACTCCTAAACTTACTGTTTCAGCTTCTGTTTTCAGCGTTTAATCCATTAAAACAAAAGAAATAAAAGGAAAGAAAAGTTCCCAAGCAGCTTCCTATCTTGCTAGTAGGTTTTATCATAAAATATTCTGGTTTCTATGGATTCAGTATTAAAAATACATAGAACATCCCCTTCCAATGCTTTTCTTCACAATTCTGAAATCTGACTTAAAACTACAATGAATGATTTAATGGGTTATCCTAGAAATAACTTCACCGTTTGATAGGATTTTGTTGTACCATAACATCTAATGACAAAACAACAACAAACATCTTTGGTTTCAAGAAGAGTATGAACATATAGGGCATGGTTCGTTTGATGTCTATTTTTTAATCTAAATGTAATCTAATCTTAATAGGGTCTAGACTGAGCTTGTGGCTTAATTCAGCAGTATTTTTACTATTATTCATATTATACAATTCTTCCAATTATTCTTCCTTTGAAGCAATTTAGACTATTACAGCTAGTTGCTATTATTACAACTAGTTGCTATTATTATCATTATAAAAATGACGGCAATAATCCACTCAATCCACCCTTATCCCAGGTGAAAAAGAAAACTTAGAGTTTACTGGTTAATAAGAAGTTTGAGTATGATTTGAATATCAGATCTTGTAGGACAACCCATGACTTTGTGATAGCAGAGCTTATCTATATCTATACCTATTATATCTACATCTATTTCATTGATATGTATACCTATATCTATTTGAAATATGTACATGTGCATTTTGTAAATTTAGTTTTCCTTTTCCACTGACTTAGAAGTTATACCTTTTTATCTCCATTCCTTAATGTTTTAACACACATTGTTTACAAAGACTAAATTTAATATCTCATTTTGTAGAAGAACATTTTAATTCCATTCAACTCCTATCTTCTTACATGTTATTTTCCAAAGTATTTTAGTTTTATTTTGTTTTAATTCCCAAAGTAGTTCTAATTATGGACTCTACATGCCCCTCTACTTCCACAGGTAACTCACCCCTCCAATTCAGGGTTCTGTGATAAAAATCAGATTTCTCAAGGCTCAAGATTCAGCTCTCCCAGGTCTACTAAATAAGTTAATACTTATTCCTCTGCTTTCTTTCCATCTTCCTTAATTGCTATCTCTATTCTTTGTTTGCATTGTCCTTATGAACTCAAGCATTTAAAAATTTCTTTATATTTGTTTTAGTGGAGCTTTAAGGAGGCTGTAGAAGTGAATGAGTGTGTTCAACTTGGACAAGTCAGGATGTACTCAAGTTAAGGCTATCATTATTCAATGATTTTTTTAGGCATACCCATAAGTCTTCCAATTCCTTTGCTCACCATTCTTTTTGCATTTAGTCCTTTCTTTGAGATGATTGTCTTTCTTAAAGCATGTGCCTTAGAAGTTCTTTCAATAAAGGTTTTTTGTTGGTAAGCTCTCAGGTTTGTCTGAAAAAATACTTAGTTCACCTTTTTTTCTTGAAAAATCATGTATCATATGTTACAATTGCAGATTGACAGTTATTTTTTCTCAGCATACAAATCTTAATCCATTGTTATTGTTGAAAATATGTAAGGTCTTATTCTATTCTCTATTTCTCAATCTCTTTTATATTTGCCATGTCTACACCTCTGTGCTACACCTCGATAATTCTTCCTTGTCTCTCTTCAGCTGAATCTGTTCCACCATTTAAACCATCCACTGAGTTTTGTTTATTTCAGCAATTATATTTTTTATTCCTACAGGTAACATTCAGGTGTTGTTAATCTGTGTGGGAATATTTTATACTGGGCCATGTTATCACTTCTATTTTGTCATTCTTTAATCACTTCAAATGTACTTATTTTGTGGTATATGGCTAGTAATTCTATCTGATTTTTTGGAGGTTCTAAAATCTACACATAGTAGATTTTTTCCATAGGCATTTTCTAACTTTGGATTGTGAGCTTCTATTTTATTGGATTTTATCTAAGAGAATTCTGTGAGGACTGAAGCATGACCCTTCTGAAAAGGTTTAAATTTTTTTCTGCCAGGCAAACTAAGAATCACTTTAATTTCTTAGATTTATTTGGGACTTCCTAAAATATGTAACTTGTATAAATTTGAACTCCAATTCTGAAAAAAACAAATCTATGCTCTCAAATTCTCAGGAAAGAGGGTTTTTTGACTTTTTTTTTTATCCATAGCCCAAGCCAGTTCCACTGTAAACAAATTTCTTTGTCATCTTCTTTTGCTGGTAGATTGTTTTTTCCCATTTCACCATTTCCTTTATCATGTACTTTAAAAAAGAATTATTGAAGATTATCAATTCAGGTCCCAAAAGGCCTCTCAGGTAGCCAGAGCTTCAGCTTCAGCATCCGTTTCCCACTCTAGTTTCTGGTTATCACTGAGTTTTTGTCCTATAAGGTTTTTGTTACTTTCTAGTGGACTCAACTATGCATTTAAAATAATGCTTTCTCCTAACATGTCAAGATGTTTTATTTTAGGTAGCTTTCATTAATTTTTTTCAAGTTAGCGGCTTTGTTGCATTGTCAGAAGTAGAAACGATGATATACCTTGGTTAAGACAAGGGAAGACAAGAAAACTGGTGATATAGATAAGAAGTTGAAGCTAGGAAATTGGGTGAGATCTGGAAAAGTTGCTTAGAAAGGAATAAAATAATGGCTGCTGAGAAAACACTAGACAAACTCAACTTGAGGGACAGTCTATAAAATAGCTCTCCTATACTCTTCCAAAATGCCCAGGTCAAAAACACAAAGTAAGACAGAAAAATTATACAAGTTAAAAGAAATTAGAGGCATAATGGTTAATATAACACATGATTAGATTGAAATCCTACACTGGAAAAACATAGTTATAAAGAATATCATTGGAACAACTGATATAATTTGGATATGAGATTTGGATAGAAAATATTGTTACATTAATGTTGAATGTCCTAATTTTGATAACTATGGTATAGTTATGTAAGAGAAGGAATTAGTTCTTAGAACATACACACTGAAGTATATAGGGGTAAAAGGGCACATTGTCTTTAACTTATTATTAAATGTTCAAAAAATAATACTATGCACACACACATACACAGGGAGAGACAGAGAGTGAAAGACAAAGACACAGAGAGACAGTGATAAAACAAATGGAGCAAAATGCAAATTATTGGTGAATCTTGACTAAGGGTATATGGAAATTCCTTGTATGATTTTTGCAACTTTTCTGTTCAGGTTTAAATTTATATCAAAATAAAAAGTTTTTAGACAATGAAGAAGAGCTAATAAAGCACTTTGGAGAATGCCTACCTTTAGGAGTAGAGAGAAGGAAAAGAAGCAGTTGAAGGAGGCAAAGAAGAACAAGTTACTGATGTAGGAGGACAACTAAGCAAACATATTTGACCGAAGTCAGCAAGATGTGTCACTTTGTTCAGGACAGCATCTACTCTCTGTGTACCTACAGTAAGGTTCACAGATACATAAGAAAATATTTCAGAACAAAGGTATTCCTATCTCTGCAAACAAATGGCATAGTCACTTTGCAAATTACCTAAACTAAGTGGTGCTATGACTCATTGAATCCCTTGATAAATATATTATCCTCATTTTTTTAAAAAAAATAACTTCTACCTTTGCCATATTAAATTAGCATCTGCAGAGTAGCTATAGTCTGAACAGCAGGATCTGACATTTCTCCTTTTGAAAGCACTGAATAGCACTATATATTTTTTTACCCAGAATAGTTTGTGATTATTGTTGAAAATTTCATAATTACATTCTATTAATTAGAATCATCCTTTTCCTTGTAAGATTTAGGGTTTTCAAATTTAAGGCATAGTCTCCATATCAAACTTTAAGTTGAGTTATGCTAAAATTGTGAAATATATAATTTAATTTGATGATATCATGCACCAGCTATTTTATATCACTCTGTAGAGATTAGTATTTTTGTTGAAAAGACAACGATTTTGCTGAACAACTGGGAGATAAATGATCATGACTTCTTTCTTTAGTACTATAATTAAGATGTTTAAATAACCAACACTCCCTGCTGCTTTAGAGATGGTGTGAAAAGTTGGGGGAGGGAAGACTTGATAGAATTCTGCCTGTGAAGGAAAAGCCCACTTAGAATATTTTAAATCCTTTCAAATAACTTCATTTAAAAATTTAAGATATAATTAATTACCATGGTCAAACAAGTGTTATAAGTCAATATATATCTGTAAAATGATCATATATGTATATTTAAAGTTAGTTAATGCTTTAGCTCAGCTATTGGCAAACTTTTTCTGTAAAGGTTTATAAGTAAAGATTTTCAACTTAGAAGGCCATACAAACTTAGTTGCAACTTGTTGACTCTGCTGTTGTAATATGAAAGCAGCCATAGATAATATTTAAATGAATGGGCCTGGCCATGTTCTAATAAACTTTAAAGAAACAGGCTATTCGCTGGATTTGGCCTGTGAGCTGTACTTTGATATTCCTTGCTTTAACTTATAGCTATTTTACGATGGATTAATCAGGCTTATCTCAAGTAGAATTCAGTACATGAAAGGGAAAATTTTGCAAAAGTTTTTTAGCTTTGGAGAAAATTGCACTGGTTACTCATATTCCCCAGTATTGTGTGTCAAGGGCAAAAATCAGGAACACCAACTATTAAAACCCAAACAACAAAAAACAATCTTTCTGTGACAATTAAGAAAACTGAAATGGGAGAAAGTCCAAAACAAAGGAAAACCAAAAATCTAGTTTTTATTAAGAAACAATAAAAGATAATCTCATTTTTCTGTATCTTCTAACTACCCACAGCCTTCATGACCTTCCTTTACCTGAAAGGGGGTGATTAAAGAATTTAAAGAGGTCAGTTCTTGGGCTCTAAATTATTTTTGGATTGAAGAAGTTTATTATTGAACGAATGAAGCAATGAATGAATTAATCTATATATTTGGTAGTACATCTTCCAACTCAGAAGTTCCTTTTCACAAACTTGTGAGTTTGACATTCAGCATTATTAGCTCTCCTTGAATAAAAAATGTTTTCAGCCAAATTATACATAAACTTCTTCACTTTGATGGTATCATCAACTAGCATGACAAGTCTGTTTGTAAAGGAAGACCATCATGTTAACATCATCCCACGTTATACTCTTACTGAGCAGCAGATTTTGATGAATATTAGACTCATTTCAATTATCCCAGCAACAATTTGCAGTTCAAGTTAATGAAATCATAACTACACTTTTTCAGGGATTAATATAAAAATTTAGCCTGAAAGTATTTTTTATCCATAAGGAATTTGTTGATTTAATATTAAGCCCATTTTCCAATATTCATCAAAGTAGGTTTATATCCTTTTATCACTTATCAAGTACTTTTCTTGGACATTACCTCAGTTGATCTCAGTAACAACCTTGTTAGATGTGCCACCTTAAAAGATTATTATTTTTTTTATAAGTGTTGGAAAAAATGCACACTTACATTTCTACATATATCATGTTTAGAAAACCAAATAAACTCTGGGCAGGAAAATGCCTTATTCACTGTTGTATCCCCAGCATCTAGTACAACTACTGGTATATAATAGGTACACTGTAAATATTTACTGAATGCATAAACGAGTGAGCCAGAAAGCAGGACACTTATTAAAGTTCCTACTATAGGAATGAGAAAACAAAAAAAAAATTCAGAGACTTTAAATGATTCGCTTAAGGGTGAAATAGTTGTTAAGTATAAGTAGAACTGGAATACAGATGAAATGAATTAATGTATATAAATTGTTTATCACAATGCCTGAGGCATACCAGGTACTCAATAAATGCACCTGTTTGATATACTATGTGCATATTCAAACATTTTAGTGTTCATTTCTACAGTAGTGGTGAATATGGTAGTCATAGAAAGTAATTTCATATTTCAAGTAAGTTAAATCTTGTCTATTAAATAGCATCTACTGAAGGGTAAATACATTCCCAAAGGCTAAATGCTTCCTTTTCTTCATTTTAACACATTATCAATGACTTGATTTAAAACCTAAAGAAAATTAAATTGAATTTTATGCAAGAGCATAAAAATCTAGCCGTCAGCTATTCATCATATGCCAATTTTCCTGTGTCAAAGAGGAAGATTTCCATTTAGTCCCCTGAAATCTGTATAGGCTGTTGTTCCCTTTTGCACTTCCTGAGCCATTTACTCTGTAAATTACCATGAATTGCAAACAGAAGTCCAGAAATAGGTCTGTGCAGATTCACACCAGTCAGGCAGCTCTGCAAATAGCCTTGCCTGAGTCCTATTTTAAATACCTTCATTACTAACAATGTCATGTCATCCTTAGAGCTGATTTCCATATACCCCACCCCCAATCCACCACCAAACAAATAATGTCTCAAACATTTCAAAACAGGCACTTCAAGCTTTACAGAAATTGTTTAGCCATATTGTTACTAAGGTAAACCATCCACTGATACAAAAAAAAAATTTACTTTCCCATGCCGGCTGTTTGGAGATGTTACATTTTACTAAGGTCAGAGAACTGTCAGTTTTTCAATTAAGGCTCATATCTTTTTAAGCATGGATAAATACCTTTTTTAAAAAAAACTTCCTTAAATACTTTTAAAGGAAGTCTTTAGAGAGTGTGTTTGTATTTTATTACCAGATAATTGTTTTTCCTGTAAGGTTTTTAAAAAATTTTTTATTTTAGGTTTGGGGGTACATGTGGAGGTTTGTTACACAGATAAACATGTCGTGGAGATTTGTTGTACATATTATTACATCACCGGGGCATTAAGCTCAATTAACTTTTCTGCTCCTCTCCCTCCTCCCACCCTTCCCCATCAAGTAGACCCCACTGTCTGTTGTTTCCTTCTTTGTGTTCATAAGTTCTTATCATTTAGTTCCCATTTATAAGTGACAACATGAGGTATTTGGCTTTCTGTTCCTGTGTTACTTTACTAAAGATGATAGCCTCCTGTAAGACTTTTTTAAAAAGTGATTGCTAGGTTCATAGAATGAGCTTCAGGACATCCTCCTATTCCAAAGTCTTTCTCCAGCATCTTAGTCTTTCCTTCCAAACTTTATTGAGGTATAATTGATGTGTCAAAAACTGCATATAATTAATGTATAAAATTTGTTGACTGTGAACCAATGTATACACTTACATTACTATCACCATAATCTAGCACCTTACTTTTGTCATAAACATTAAAACTGTGCTTTGAAAAGACATCTCTAATTTGCCTTAAGTATCAGACTGATATATTAGAGAGTAGCTTGAGAAAGATGCTTAAAATGAGAAAAGCTGGAAGATGAAGTCAATGTCAGGTCAAATGGATTTGCCCAAGATCATTAAGCTGAAATTTGAATTTAGGTTCGTCTGCCTCTGGTGCCTGTGCCCTTTCCATAATAGCAGGCTGGGGAAGATTCAAATTTTGCCCCTCCAGAGATCCAAGACGAAAATCACTAGTGATTAAAAGCTAATGCAGATAATTAAAAAATCCAAAAACGTGTGTATTTACATCCCCAAAGAATGAACAGTTCTAAAGGCCAATAAGCCCTCCTGAACAAAATGCATTATAATCAACAACATGGGCACTATGGACAATTAAAGGTAAGGAAGTATGAGCAGCTTATTGTTTCATTTATTTATTTATTATTTATTTACTATTTTTCTCAGCTTGTTTACAAAAAGATACACTGATTAATTATATGGCCAGATCATCAAAGATGAACTGTACAGTCATCATTTTGAGAGGATTTTGAAAAGTAAGCTCAGTGCTCTAAGTTTTTTAGCCTCCTGGGATTTTCCCTTTCTTGATTTTCCAAATATGATTACTGTGTGGAATCTTTTTCTCTCCCCGTTGTTTCTGAGGACTCTTCCAAAAGCAACAATGCTGGTTGTTGCAGCTGCAACTTAGTCACCAATCATGTCTAGACATTTTGATGACATTTATCCCAATTTTTATGAGTTTCTCACCCCAAAAACTGGGAAGAACTCCTTTCTCCAGTCTCCTAAGCATCACAAACACAAGTCTAACTCCAAACTCTTCTGAAGACTTCAGGATGTTGAAAGATAATTATAATAGAGAGAAAAAGAGAACTTGTCATAGAGTCACATTACAGGGAGACGTCTTACTTCATTAGGGCTATTTTCCTTGCACAGGTATAACAAAAGCAAGGCTAAAAAAGATCCGCAATTAAGAGACTTGAAGTCTACACTCAAAACTGCTAGAAATTCCAACATACTAGTTTTCTCACAAAAAAAAATATAAGTTCCACATTATGGTCCATTCTGCTACAAAAATTTCAAGAATGAATTAACTTTCATACATGTCACCAACTAGAATTCATCATAGGCTTAGAAAAAGTAGATGACCTCATATTTTAAAATTAAATATCTATATATCGTCATGAGTTATACGAAGGTAGGTCTTCCTACTTTGAAAAGAAAAGTTGGTCCAGGGTTACTTGGCATCTCATAAACCCCTACTTTTTTAATGTAATACATTTAAGTATTTTTTACATTCAGTCAAACTTTTGAAATGGATAAACAGTTTAAACAGATAATAAAGGTAAAAGAAATAATAAATTTCTCAATTTCAATGTTTAAATATCTACTTGGACATTGAGTCATCAAATTCCTGGTTCCTCAAAAGGAATACAAGCTTGAAGATTAAGAGGGTATCACTTTGAACACTCTTCTTTGCCAATATTGTGCACCCTATAAATTTTCCTACCATCTACATGCATATGAATTCTACTTACATATATTCCTTCACTTTGTATTTGTCTTCTGATTTTTAGACTAATTTCTAAAAAAAATGACTGTGCTTGGACAGACTTCAGGTATATCAAATTTAGTTTTTTCCATTTCTTAAAACTATATTGATGATAGAGTTCTGTATTTCAACATCCTTCTCAATGCACTGTTACTGAGGCAAGAAGTCTATTTGTCTCTTCATTTTCTTTAACCACATTTTACTTCCCATTCACCTCCACACCTCCACTCAATGATCAAGTCTGGCCATTTTACTTTATAATTGTTTTCGACATTTGTTCACTTCTGTCTATCACCATGTGGTTCTCAACCCTAACTGCACATAAGAAATGGCTGGAGACCTCTAAAAATTAGTAATGCAGGATTTCTGCTATTGAACAAGGTGGACTATCAGGGACTGGATTTACTAGCCTGCCTAAAAAAATAAACAGTTCCAAGAAGCTGAATGAATCCATGCACAAGAAACATGAACACCAAGAAGTACACTATAATCAAATCATTGAAAATAATTGATTTTAAAAATTCTTAAAAGCAGCCCTTGAGAAAAAAATACATTATATAGAGGATAACAGATGAGAACTACAACATACTTCTCATTAGAAATAATGCAAGACAGAAGACAGTGGAACAACATATCTTGGGTACCAAATGAAGAAAAAAAGAACGCTGTTAGCCTAGACTCTTGTAAGCACAAAAACATGTTTCAAAAGTGAAGGTGAAATAATTACCTTTTTGATGTACAAAACCTGAAATCATCCATCAACAGCAGAATTGAACTATGACAGATGTTAAAGGAAGTATTTTAAACAGAAGGAAAATTATATCAGATGGAAATCTGTATCTATACAAAGGGATGAAAAGCACTGGAAATAGCAATTATGTGGGATAACAAAATGTTTTTCTCATTATTTTGCTTTCTTTGGAAGATAACTGATGATTTAAAGCAAAAATTTTAACAAAGTATGTTGAGGTTTAAAACAAAAAAAATGAAGAAGAAGGTGGAAGTAATCAGTAAATTTGAAAATAGAAGAATAGAAATTACCCAATCTGAATGACAAGGAGATACAGACTTAAAAAAAACGAACAGATCCTCAGAGACTTGTAGGGCTATAACAAAAAACCTAACATTTATGTTATCAGAGTCTTAGAAAGAGAGGAGAAAAAGAGTTATGTTAATAAAGTATTCAAAGACATAATGGCTGAAATTTTTTCAAACTTGACAAAAGCAAAATGACCTACAGATTCAAGAAGCTGAGTGAAGCTCAAACAGAGAAATCTTAAAGAAATCCACACCAAGATACAGCGTAATCA
The DNA here is from genome assembly GCF_008728515.1 of Papio anubis. NCBI lineage: Eukaryota > Metazoa > Chordata > Mammalia > Primates > Cercopithecidae > Papio > Papio anubis. The sequence goes on from NC_044996.1 coordinate 124,644,181, forward strand.
AACACCTGAAAAGTAAAGGCAAAGAAAAGTCCTGAAAACAGCCAGAGAAAAACAGTGCATTTTCTATAGGGTCAAACAATTTCATCAACAGAAAAGCTTATCAGAAACTATGGAGGCCAGGAAAAAAGTGGCACATTTTCCATGTTCTGACAGATAAGAATTTTCAACTTAGAATCCTACATTCTGTGAAAATATCCTCAGGAATAAAGGTGAAAGTGAAGTCAAGATGAAGAAAACTAAGAGAATTTGTCACTAGTATAACAACCCTAAAAGAATGCCTAAGTGTAATTCCCTAAAAAGAAAGGAGGTCTCTGCAGCGAACCTCCAGAGCCTTGGCACAGTTCACTTCTAAGTTTGGAAATGACTCACCATATCTGAAGCCTGCAGGTACAGAGGCCATATGTGATCAGACCCAACCTTTGGAAGACCCACCAGGGAATTTCCCATTTTGTGTCCTGAGACCAGGAACTCAGCAGAGAAACTTTGTGGAGATAGGACAAGATGGCTGACTAGACACATCCAGGAAACACCTCTCCTACTGACAGAAACCAAAATATCAAGTATACTATCACACCTTGAACAGATCTTTTAAGAGAAAACACTGAAAGTTGATAGAAAAGCACAGACCTCAGCTCAATATCCCTGGGCAATATGCTCAAACCCTGGGGGTTTGAGACTGGGTCCGTGGCTTCATCCTCTGGCCCTTCAGGGTTGAAGAAGAAGAAAGCTGGGAAGCCTGCATGGAGTCATCAAGTACCAGGACTGACTACCGGACCTCAACAGTTCCTAAGGAAGGGGTGAGTGAAGGAACTCCAGAGCACCACACTCCTGCCATGAACCTCTAAGATTTTAGCTAGAAGAGATATCATGATCCCTATAGATGTTTGAGTTGTCAAGGGGCACTACCTAGAAAAAAGGCAGATGCAGAGCTCAAACTGCATGGAACCCAAAAGGTTTTGTGCATGGGGAAGCTGCAGCAAAACACGACCATAGGTGCTCATCCCCAAGGTTCTCCATCTTGCTCTGAGTATCTCTAGTCCCTGTTAAGTGCTACCAAGGAGAGAGCAGGGCTGCCTTTCCCATGGGACCAGGGGACATCAGATCTGCGTGCCCTTGTCCACCAACCCCTGCAAAGGCTCCTGCCTGGCCATTCCCACAAGAGGTTGCACACAGCACAGCCTCTGCTGCCCTACCTGACTGTTTTGTCAGTAGCCTGGGAATAGTTTAGCCCCCCAGCACCGCCAGTGCTCAACCCTGAAGGGCCAGAAGATGAAGCCACAGACCCAGTCTCAAACCCCCAGGGTTCAAGCATACTGCCAAAGGATATTGAGCTGAAGTCTGTGGCCCGAGCTTGATCAAGGAAGGAGCCCCCAACCCAAGAATACTGAAAAGACTGAGGCACAGGTTTGTGTGCTGGCATGGGGGCTGGGCATCCCTTCTTCTGCAAGACTGGTCCAGGAAGGGTGTAGCCTGTTGGTCAACTGCAGCTTTTACCCAAGAGAGCGCCATGGCCTGGAACAGCCCAGGGATCTGGGTACACAGGACTTGGGACAAAACTAGCTGATCGGCCCTATTCCTGGCACATACACTGGAGGGAGACCCGGTCAAGAGAGTGCGAGCTGGGAGGTCTCCACAGTCATCTGCTGGGCAAAGAACCTCAGACTGTGAACACCACACCAGCTGTACACCCATGGCATGACCATCTCTGCCTAGAGATTCTCCACCCTTGGCCCACTGCATCATCAGACCACGTGCAGACATACCCCACAGCCTGCTATGACTTGTCCAAGCTCAAAGGACCAGCAGGCCCATGGCCAGTTGTGGGTCTCTTGGTGACCTAACCTTTGGGAGGGAGCACAACCCACCAGGGCCACTCTTGGGGCTAAGGAAACGCAGGCATAGCACCAGACATTGGCAGGGGGTTCCAACAAGTCCTGGGAATGGACTTGGTGAAAGGGTTGTCTCTCACCCACCCCCCCACTGCCATCTACCCCTCTTCAGATCGCTGCTTAAAACACACTTAAATACAAAAGAGATGTGCAGCTGAGTAAGAGCCTATCTACCAGCTCTTACTGTTAAGTGTCATCTACTGTATTGCAGTCTGAGTTACACCACCCAACAAAAATAAATGCCTTCAGCACACATAGCCTGTGAAACCTAATGCAGGAATTTAGCCACAACTAAGGAGCCCACACAGGGCCTTCATCCTCTGAAAACATCCAGAAATAAGGCCAAATGACATAACATACACCACAATTAAACCCTCAAGGGAAAAAAAAAGAACAAAGAGAAACAAAAAGTCCCATCCGAATGACAGCAATTTAAAAAGCTAAAGAAACATCAGCCCCCTCAGATAAGAAGGAGTCAATGCAAAAACTCTGGCAACAATCTAACATTGCACCTAGAGGACCTAGAAAAACAAGAACAAACTAACCCCAAAGCCAGTGGAAGAAAGGAAATAACCAAAATCTAAGCAGAACAAAATGAAATAGAAACCCCCAAATCCATACAAAAGATTGACAAAGCCAAAAGTGGTTCCTTTGAAAGTATAAATAAGATTGAGGTACTGCTAGTTAGATTAACAAAGAAAAAAAGAGAAATGCACAATCAGAAATGACAAAGGTGACATTACAATCAATCCCATAGAATTAGAAAGGACCCTCACAGACTATTATGAAGACCCCTATGCACAGAAACTAGAAAATCTAGAGGAAATGGATAAATTCCTGGAAAGACACAACCTCCCAAGAATGAATCAGGAAGAACTTTAAGATCTGAACAGACCAATAATGAAAGTTCTGAAATGGAATCAGTATTAAAATATAATAAACAAACATGTCAACCAAAAAAAGTCCTGGACCAGATGGATTCACAGGTGAATTCTACCAGACGTACAAAAAACCGCTGGTACCAATCCTACTGAAACTATTCCAATAAATCAAAGAGAAAAGATTCCTCCCTAAATCATTATACAAACCCAACATCATCCTGATGCAAACATCTGGCAAAGACACAATAAAAAAGATAACTACAGACCAATATTCCTGGTGAACATAGATGCAAAAATCTTCAACAAAATACTAGCAAAGTGAATACAACAGCATATCAAAAAGTTAATTTACTACAATCAATAGGCTTAATTCCTGGGATACAAGGTTGCTTCCACACACACAAATTGATAATTGTTATTCACTACACGAACAGAATTAATAACAAAAACATATGATCATCTCAATAAATGCAGAAAAGCTTTCAATAAAATTCAACATCCTTTTATGATAGGAACCCTCAACAAACTGGCACTGAAAGAGCATACCTCAAAATATGACAAATGCAAAACCAACAAAACCAACATCATATTGAATGGGCATGTTGGAACCATTCCCTTTGAGAACTGGAACAAGACAAGGAAGCTCACTCTCATCATTCCTATTCAACATAGTACTGGAAGTCTTAGCCAGAGCAATCAGGCAAGAGGAACAAATAAAAGGTATCCAAATCGAAAAAGAAGTCAAACTATCTCTCTTCTCTGACAGTATGATTCTATACTTAGAAAACTCTAAAGACTCTGCCAAAAGGTTCCTAGAGCTGATAAACAACTTCATTAAAGTTTCAGAATACAAAGTCAGTGTATAGAAGTCAGTAGTATCTCTATACGAAAATAATATTCAAGCTGAGGATCAAGAACGTAATCCCATTTCTAATAGCCACAAAAAACATAAAATATCTAAGAATATAGCTAACCAGAGAGATGAAATATCTCTACAACAAGAATTGCAAACTACTTCTCAAAGAAATCAGAGATGATACAAACAAATGGAACAACATTCCATGTTCATGGATAGTAATAATCAATATTGTTAAAATGACCATATTGCCCTAAGTAATCTACAGATTAAATGCTATTCCTAGCAATTAAACTATCAATGTTATTTTTCACAGAATTCAGAAAAACTATTCTAAAATTAATTTGGAACCAAAAGAGAGCCCAAATAGCCATAGCAATCCTAAACAAAATGAACAAGGCATCACATTACCCAACTATACTATAAGGTTACAGTAAGCAAAACAACATGGTGCTCATGCAAAAACAGACATATAGACCAATGGAACAGAATAGAGAATGCAGAAATAAAGCTATACAACTACAATCATCTGATAGTCAACAAAGTTGACAAAAACAAGCAATGAAGGACTCCCTACTCAATAAATGGTGCTGGGATAACTGGCTAGCCATATGCAGAAGAATGAAACTAGGCCCCTACTTTCACAATATGTAAATTAACTCAAAATAGATTAAATACTTAAAGGTGAGACCTAGAAATATAAAAACCTAGGAAATACCCTTCTGGACATTAGCCTTGGCAAAGAATTTATGGCTAAGTCCTCAAAAGCAATTGCAACAAACACAAAATTGGCAAGCGGGACCTAGTTAAATTGAAGAACTTCTGTACAGCAAAAGAAATTATCAACAGAATAAACAGCCAGCCCACAGAATGGGAGAAAATATTTTCTATGCATCTAACAAAGGCCTAATATCCAAAATATATAAGGAAATTAAGCAAATAAACAAGAAAAAATAACTGGGTTAAAAAGTGGGCAAGTACATGAACAGACACTTCTCAAAAGAAGACATACAAGTAGCCAACAAACATGAAAAATGCTCAACATCACTAATCATCAGAGAAATGCAAATCAAAACTACAATGAGACATCATCTAAACTAGTTGTTAATAGAATGACTATCATTAAAAAGTCAAAAGAAACAGATGCTGGTGAGGCTGTGGAGAAAAGGGAATGCTTATATTCTGTTCATGGGAGTTTAAATTAGTTCAGCTGTTATGGAAAGCAGTTTGGAGATTTCTCAAAGAACTTAAAGTAGAACTACTATTTGACCCAGCAATCCCATTACTGGGTATATATCCAAAGGAAAATAAATCAATCTAACAAAAAGACACATGCACTCGTATGTTCATGACAAAATAAAGTTTATTCCAGGGAAGTAAGGCTGATTCAGTAGTCAAAATTCAGTTAAAGTTAATTGTACCAATAGGCTAAAGAAGAGAAAATATCACATGATTATATCAACTGATGCAGAAAGAGCAAATTTGACACAGTTCAACACTCATGCAGTATTAAAACTCTCGGGAAGCTAGTAATAGAAGAAAACTTTCTTAACTTAACAAAGAACATCTATGAAAACTCTTCAAATAAACCTACAGCTAACAACACAATTTTGAAAGATGGAATAATTTCATTCTAGGATGAGAAAGGCAAATATGTCTACTCTCATCACTGCTCTTCATTTGATATTAGAAATTCTAGCCAGCACAATAAGGCAAAAAAGCAAAAAGGCACACATATATGGAAGGAATAAATAAAATTGTCCCTATTTGTAGATGACATGATAGTCTGCATAGAAAATCCCAAGGAATCTACAACAAAATTTCTAGTCACAGGATATAAGATTGACATACAAAATTATTTGTATTTCTCTATGTTAACAATAAACTGTGAAAACCAAAATAACAAATATAATACTATTTACAATTGTTCTTAAGAAAATGAAATACTTAGGTGTAAATCTAACAAAAACAACTACAGAATTTGCATGCTGCAAATTATACAATGCTGATGAAAGAAATTAAAGTTCTAAATAAATGGAGAGATGTACCATATTCATGACTGGGCAAATTCAAAACAGAAAAACAAAGTCAATTCTTCATAGTTTGATATACAGGTTTAATACAATAAATATCAAAATCTCAGCATGACTTGTTTGTTGATATAGACAAGACTATCCTAAAATTCATATGGAAAGACCACATAACATAGAATAGCAAAAAGAAAAACTTTTTAAAGAAGAGTAAAGTAGAAGGAATCAACCTACCCTATTTCAAGAATTACTACAGATATCTGTAGAATCGCTACAGATATCACAACTGTGTTGATATTGCTGAAGAGGTAGACACATAGGTCATTGGAACAGAATGGAAAACCTAGAAATAATCCCACACAGCCCTATATAGCCAACTGATTTTTGGCAGTAAAACAGTTTAACGGAGGAAGGACATTCTTGTCAACAAATGATGCTGAATTGAATATCCATAGGCAAAAAGTGAACTTCAACCTAAACCTCATACTTTACATTAAAAGTAACTCCAAATGAGTCACAAATGTAAATATAAAGCCTAAAACTATAAAACTTTTAGAATGTAATATGGAAGAAAATGTTTGAGACCTAAGACAGCAAAGAGTTCTTAGACATGACACCAAAAGTGTAATTGATAAAAGAAAGATACTAAAATTGGACTTCATCAAAATTTAAAACATTTTTTGGTGAAAGACCTTGCTAAAAGGATGACAAGATGAGCTTCAGACTGGAAGAAAATATTTGCAAACTACATACCTGGCAAAGGACTCATATGTATGATATAAAAAGAACTCTCAAAACTGAACAGTCAAAAAAAAAAAAAAAAAAAAAGCAACGTAATTAGAAAATTGGCAAAAGACATGAAGAGACATTTCCCCAAAGAGGATGAAAGGATGGCAGATAATCATGAAAAATGTTCAACATCAGTAGCTATTAAGGAAATGCAAATTAATATCATGATGAGATATCACTATATACTCATTAGAGTGGCTAAAATATTAACAGCAAACAGTGACAACACCAACTGTTTGCAAGGATGCAGAGAAACATACACCTACCGTATGACCCAGCAGTTGAACCCTTAGGCACTTACTCTAGAGAAATGAAGTTTATGTCCACACAACACTTGTGCACAATTGTTCATAGCAGCTTTATTTTTAATGGTCAAAAACTGGAAACAACCAAAATGTTCCTCACTAGGTGAATGGTCAAACAAGCTGTGATGTGTCTGTGTGTGTGTGTGTGTTTGTGTGTGTGTTTGTGTGTATTAATATATATATGTCATATATATAATGGAATATTTTTCAGCAACATAAAGAAACAAACTATTGATTCAAACAAGAGTTGAATAGAGCTCAAGAGCATTGTGCTGAATGAAAAAGAAGCCAATATCAAAAGATATTATATGATTCCATTCATATAACATTCTTGAAATATCAAAATTATCGAGATAGAAAACAGATTAGTAGTCACCAGGAGTTAGGGATGGTGGGGGGTGGTAAAAAGGTGTGTATGACTATAAAGAGGCACCAAAAGGAAGATCTTTGTGGTGACGGAATAGTTCTGTATCGTGTTTTAGGTGGTTGTTAACATTAACATACATATACAGTGTACCATTTAAAAAAATATATTTGGAGAACTCATACTATCTGATTGAAGACTTTTTATAAAACTATAGTAATCAAGACAGTCTCACACGAGAATGGCCACTTATGTAGTTTGAGTTTAAAATACCAAGAAAGTTTTTCCTAATAAAAGTTTGAAATACTTGCCCTCCCGTATATTACTTGGTACTAAAATTATCTTTTAAATGAAAAAAAAAATCTTTCCTTCCACACTTAGAAATGAGGCTTCAAACGCAATATTGTGGTGCCATAATTATAGGTGAATGAGGAATAAATAAGAAAGCCGTTGAACCAGGTGGTTCTCCTCAGGGTTGCCATCTGCCATATAATGGGTTAGAACAAACTTCACAAGCCACACCGTATTGGTTTAAGGAATAAGTATCAGTGAGAAAAGAGAAAAATCACAAGGCCAAAGTCAGCCTCCAGAAGTGGTTGTGGTTCCCCAATTTGACCATCTTCCTGTGGGGGAACGTTTTCAGGACCTGGTTGGAGTTTGACTCCAACGAAGATAACAACCTTTTGCTCTTGGGTCTGTCTTCTTATGACACAAGTGTGAAATTGTGGCTTTGCTACTGAATGAAATAAATAGGCTGTTTGGAAACAGGAATCTGGATTTAGGATGCTAGCTAATCCAATACCTGGCGCCTGTGGAGCCCTTGAGAAGTTACAGTTCTCCTTGTGTGTCTGAAGGAGGAAGAAGTTGGACAGGAAGCCACCAGTGCCAATGCAAGCTTAGCTTGGGCCCTGTCCCTCCTGCTAGGAAAAGATTCTCCCGGATTGCAATCACCTTATTGTCCAGGCAACCTAGTGGGGGTGCCTGAGTAATGTTCACATGAGCCTGCTTTTTGAATTACAAATACTTTTCTTTCAGGTCTTTTTTTTGGAATGGAGGTGGGAGGGGAGGGCTAGGGTAAGAAGGGAGAAATTAGATAAGAAAAGCCAACTGCATATATCTCTATGTTGAAGAAAAAACTCATGAAAAAGAAAATGAGAGTCTAGAGAGACTGACTACAAACTTCATCATTTTTCATTTCATTTAGGAAATTTCTTCCAAATACTAACGTTGGGGGGATGGAAATCAACAAGAGATAATGTATGTCAGTATTATCTTCTAATCTTAAAACCTGCAGACCCAAAGTCACACTACATGCACTCACCAAATCCCTACTTCTCATAATAATCCCAAAGCACTTGGTCATTGTGTTTATCTTCTTGAACAATATTCTTTCCATTGCTTTAATCTATACAGACACATTGTTTTAATCCAACACATCTCATGATCTTCATTAACTTACATTTGAGAATCTCAGTGCGTTGGAAACCACTGCTTTGGAAATTTACCTTAAAGCATTTCTGTCTTATAGTCATATAGACTAACTCCCAAATCTCTTACTGAAAGTTAAATCAATGTAGACATTATGCATCTATTAGTTACTAAAAAAAAGCCAAAGTTTCTTAATTAAAACTATCAAATAGGAAAGACAAACACCAATTAACTATAAAATACTATAGCAAATATTTATAGTCCAGAAATATCAAAAGTTAACTATACATAAAATATATTTCAATTTCAGTGAAAAAACTTATTTGAGGTAATTGCACACAAGTTTTTATTCCATGTGTTCAGAGTTCAACATTTATCTTTTTCAATTTTCTCATTTTGCATATAAGAAAATTTCACATGACCTTTATACTACAATCTTCAGCTTTTGATTGTCCTATAAATCAATTTTTGGCATTTGCATTTAACAGCAATGCTTCTTGGCTTAACCAATACTGGCTTTATTTTTCAAGAGCTGGCTCCTTAGGTTGCTTGAGGAGATTAGCATATGGTGTATTTTGCAAGGATTTTAAATGTCAATTTATGGGAATTGGAAAAGGTGTCTTAATAAACAACTGCTTTTATTATTTTATTTATTTCCTTTTTAGAGACGATGTCTCACTCTGTCACCCAGGCTGAAGTGCAGTAGTACAATCATGGCTCACTGCAACCTTTACCTCATGGGCTCAGGTGATCCTCCCACCTCAGCCTCTCAAGTATCTGGGATTACAGGTGCGTGTCACCATGCCCAGCTAATTTTTTGTATTTTTTGTATAGATGCCCAGGCTGGTCTCGAATTCCTGGACTCAAGTGATACACCTGCCTCAGCCTCCCAAAGTGCTGGGAGTACAGGTATAAGCCACTGCACCTGGTCAAACAACTACTTTTAATATGAATATATGTCTGTGAACATCTTCTTACCAGAAAGGTTGGTCATTCTTTATCAGATAGGTGCTTGGGTTCATATTTCCTGTTTTTAACCCATTCAAGGAAGAACTACTGGAAATAAGATTTGGTGTATCTCTTTTCTATAATAGTCATTTTAAGAGGTAATAATATTCATTTTCTTGACCCTAAAGGCTTCCACTTGTCTGTGCAAGAAAAGTGAACACTATCTTAATTAGCTTCACATGATTTATTCTTGGTGGTGTTAAGGGACAACATTAATTTATTTGAGGACAAAAAGCTCATAGCTCCTCTTAATGAATATTGCTCCAATCTTGAAATACTGATTTAACAATGTAGTTCTAAAAAGTAGCTTCATTTAGACAAAAAAATAAAAACCCACTTAATAATCAATATAGAACCAGGCAGCTGAGATCCAGATGCAGTCCAAACTGAAAGCATATGCATATTAGTCCCTCTGAGAAGATAGATTGTAGATCTGCCTTTGTGAATACAATCTAATGCTCCTCATTTTCCTTCAAAGAAATGTAGTCAAAATGTTTTTTTCTCTCCAGGCTCTGCACCAGGCACATACTGTGCAGGCACTGTCAAATCTGGATGTCACTGCAGCTAAACTCATTTCCTGCCTAAGTCAGTCCTAAATTTCCATCCCTTTCTTCTTGATGTTTACCCTTCCTGCCATTGTCTTGAAGTAACCTCTCATTCAACTTTCAGAGAAAATAAAATAGTCCCATTTGTCAATTATTAAATAGTAACCAGTGCTGCTGGCCATTGTTTGACTTCCTGTGACCAGCCATTCACCTTGCTAGTGACATGGTGATGTCTCATTTGCCTTCAGAAGGTGATTAATCATTCTGAGGCAACAGACCACACACAGCAGTCTAAGGAAGTGGCAACAGAAGCATTCAAGATGTAGTACAATTTTATAAGGCTAATCCCACATAACTGAGTTGATGATTGCGTTATCTCTCTTTCCCCCTTGTCTGCAAATTGTCTCATATTTTAAAGGTAATATATATCAAAGTCTAAGTAAGGAAGAGTTACTGCTGATAGCATAAAACTTTGAAAAGAAATGTTGATAAGAACCGTTCAATTTAGATAAATAAACTACTAGAATATGTCAAAACACACAAATATTTACAGTGAATCATCAACTGCTGGTATAACAGGAATTGTTAGTATTCTTGGGAAAAATACATTGAATTTCTATAGATAAGCAATTTGTGGCTTTTTATGCAGTCAGTTGGCAAGGCTTTATTGAGTGTCTATGTGTCCAGTATGTCCAAAGCCTCAAGAAGAGGAAAGCAAAAGGAACAACTCCAGGATTATAAAACAGCAGGTCAACAAACTACATGGAAATCCAAGTTCTTTTGAAGGGGATTTCAAGTAGAGTTCAAAGCCAAAAAATATTTTTTTCTCTGCCAGGCATGGTGACTCACACCTGTAATCCCAGCACTTTGGGAGGCCGAGGCGGGCAGATCACGAGGTCAAGAGATTGAGACCATCCTGACCAACATGGTGAAACCCCGTCTCTACTAAAAATACAAAAATTAGCTGGGCATGGTGGCGCATGCCTGTAGGAGGCGCATGCCTCAGGAGGCTGAGGTAGGAGAATCACTTGAACCCAGGAGGCGGAGGTTGCAGTGAGCCAAGATCACGCCATTGCATTCCAGCCTGGGCGACAAGAGGGAAAGTGTCTCAAAAAAATTTTTTTTCTCAAACTATAGTTTATACAGGTAATAGGTAATAGTAATAATAATTAACACTATTGACAAAATTAAGGCACATGGAAGTTTAATAAGTTCCTCAAGATCATAAAGTGAGCATAACAAAGAATGTAGAAACAGTGTATAGGTTTTAAAGGCCTAGAACATTCCCATTATCTGGAATCTGGATTAAAACTTCCCAGGAAATTGTGTTTGTTGCCTCAATTTATTCTTATGTAAAACAGAGAACTAAATGAGATAATGTATAAGTAGCACTTAATAACATAAATAATATATAGTAAATCTGTGTAAGTAGGTGGCCTTTACTGCAGGTGAACAGTTTGCTCTAAGTATAGCATAGCTCCTGTAGTCTTAGTAACAAAATGATCACATATTACAGGTTAAATTGAGCAAGTCAAAGCTTTCACCTTTAAAAATATAAAAACTGAGCTGAGAAATCACCTGATTGTCCCCCAGGAACATTTGAATACATTTTAGGTTATCAATATTTGGTGAAAATGCTACTGCCATCCAGTAGGTCGAGGTCAGGGATGCTGTTAAAGACCGTGCAATGCACAGGACAGTCCCCCTACAACAAAGCATTATCTGTCCAAAATATAAACCCTTGTCTAGGTAATTGGCATAAACTAGAATGCCAATTTAGCTCATGTTGTAATAGAACTATTGAGGGTGTCTGATGTAGAAGTGGGTTTGGGGTCAGGTGCAGTGGCTTACTCCTGTAATCCCAGCACTTTAGTAGGCTGAGGCGGGAAGATCGCTTGGGCTCAAGTGTTGGAGACCAGCCTGGGCAACAAAGTGAGACCCTGTCTCTACGAGAAAAAAAAGATAGCCAAGTGTAGTGGTGCATGCCTGTAGTATCAGCTACTTGGGAGGCTGAGGTGGAAGGATCGCTTGAGCCCAGGAGGTCAAGGTTGCAGTGAGCCATGAGGTCAAAGCTGCAGTGAGCTGTGATCATGCTACTGCACTCCAGCTTGGGTGACAGAGCAAGATCCTGTCTCAAAAAACCAAAACCAAACCAAAACAGAACAACAACAACAACAACAACAACAAAACAGTGGGTTTTTCTTAACAGAGATTTGCTTGATAGAAAAAATAAAAACTGGCTGGGTACCCATATACCCATAGCATATTTCTCTGATACAATGTCTCCTTAAAAATAAAAACCAAAAGTGATTTTAGAGCAGACTCTTAGAGATTTAAAAAAAAGAAGAAGGATTTTAACAAATAGAGAAATTTGTTTTAAGAAAGAACAAAACATTACACATTTTCTAGGCCTGAATGTAAGACTAAGGGGGTCATGCCGGTGTCCACACTTATAAGGGAACTCGATTCAAAGAACATTCCACAGGTGTAACTCTTGGTCATTTAAAATTCAAGAGATAACAAAAATGAACTTAATGGATTTGAATAGAGTGAGATTTTAATTAAAGGACCAAAAAAAGAAAAAAAAGGGTTTCAATCAGGGAATGGTGACAATTTTGCATTGTGAGGCTTTTATTTATTTAGAGAGACACAAACATACAAAAAGATCAAATAGGAAGGAAAGGAGTGTTGTGACCCAAAGAGCAAATATCACAACTACAGTGTTCTAATTAAAGACGGAATTTAGGGACATCAGACTGGTGGTGAAAACTGAAGTAGTTAGTATTTATTCCTGGACTGATAAATATTGTGTTACCTTTACCATTCTGAACAACAGAAAATGAAAAATAAAAAAGAATTATTACATGCTTTTAAAAAATCACAAATTGCTCTGAGATTATCTTGTTTATTTACAGAATAACATAGGTCAAACTTATTTTTTTCGTAATGACTGTTTTCTCCCAGGTGTCCAAATGCTTGGCTTCTAGTAATGGAGCTCCATTGAACAATTGAGTGAATATATGGATTCCAAAAGTAATTATAGTCTAAAAACTTCTAACTCACTAATGGTAGTAAGAAGTAGATAGAAGACATAACCTACATCTGAAGACAGCCTATCATGCTACCAACCTAATGCACTGGGAGACAATAAGTGGATAACTCTGTCTGCTGAGATTCACAGGGAGCCATATCAACCTGATAAATTACTTACAGAGGCTGTAAACTTGCCAGCAAATCAATTACAGTATCTTTGCAATTCCTTTCTGTTTGTAAATAAAATAACAACACTGTGAATTGGAAAAATAAGCCATCACTGATTTCTTAAAACTCAGTTCTCGAGGTGGTGAAAGACACCCCAGTCACCATTCATTAGTAAGGCCTTTACTATATCATTTAGAGCAGGCATGTGTTAAATGGGGAAAAAAAGGAGTCTCTACATATAAACATGATAATGCTAACTCATGATCACTAAGGCATACATTTTGAGCTGCTTCTCTAGTAGTTAATATGAGTTTGTATTAAGAAAACCGTATGTTCTTGCCTAGCTTCAAGGCACAACAGGACTAAGGATGTAATATATTTATGGTACAGTTTATCTTTTCACCATACGTGATTAATAAATAGTGGGGCAATATCATTGCTTTTATCTAGGGCACTGGAAAATCCCTGCATTTTATTCTAGCAACTATGATATGCTTAGAATCAATTGAAAAGGGATTCTAATTGTTAGATATATAATGCTTCCTTGGTCCTATCATCTTCTATTTTAGTACAGTCTTAAAAATATCTAGTAGCAGCCTATATTTTGCAAGTGAGAAAGCTAAGATTCAGAGAGATTAAGAGACTTATCCAAGCACACCTAGTTAAAGTGCTGGCTCATTAGGGTCTAGAATTCAGGGTTCTGAGCTGCCAATTTAGTGATCTTTCCATGATAGCATGGAAAGATCTCCACCATACCACCAACCAAATGCACTGGGAAACAATAAGTGGGTAACTCTAGCTAATATGAGTTAGTAATAATAAGTCTGAGGTCACACTTGATTCTACTGTTATCTGTGCAACACAAAAACATCTCATTGCCAACTTACCAAGAGTATTAGTTCGGAGATGCTCTATTAACTTCTTTGAATCAGTCTTCAAGAGATAAGACTTCAAGTTCATGACAACTGCTTACACCATCTCAGAATTACCAGTTCTTTAATCACCACCCAATGAATGAATGCATGAGGAGCCACGTGTCCACTAAAATCGTGTCATTCAAACTTGTACGTTTCCTCACATGTCCTGGGAGTGTTCATGGTTGAACATTTTTCAAGCTGACTCAAAGACATAGACTTGATCAGAAAGCCATCTACTTATCAAATAGTACATTAGCTGATTTTTAAAATTCAAATCTAGAATACCCCTTGTTCTCTAATAATCTTATTTCTGCAAGCTTCTTTCTTGTACAAAACAATTGTGTGTTTATTAAGAATATGCTTTGGCATTTCACTACATAGGACAAAGATGTGAATATGACTGTGAAGTGAGCAAACTGAATTTGAGAAGCCTAAATATCACTTAGGAAAAATTCACCCAGAGAAAGACACCTATCACAATGTCCAAAAGTCATGACGAAACTAAGGTGTGGTTTGGGAAAATATACAGATGCAGTCTAAAATTGCAGCAGAAATTAAGAGGGGGGATGAGAAGTTCAACAGACTATATCAATGACCCAAATTCTTCACTTCTCCCTGTATTTATACCCTTTGCCATGTAACTTTGCAGTCCTTTCCAACATGGATGGAGCATAATTCCTCACCTCTGGACTTAGCTATGTGATATGTTTGTCCAACGAAACATAGTAAATGTGACACAGAATCTTGAAAAATGCTCACACAATTTGGCTCACTCATTCATGTGCTTATACCTTTCCCATGAGAAGGACATGCCTAACCTAGTCTGCTACTCCCAGGGGGAGGATGAGAGACATGCGGAGCACAGCTGCCTCAGCTAAGGTGCCCCAAACTGCCCAACCTAAAACAAAGCCCCAAGCAACACACAGATGCATGTGGTATAATAGGTAATGATTGGTGTTTTAAACCACTGAATTTGGGGTAGTTTGTTATGTAGCAACAGAAACTTGATATACAAAGAGTGGCTTCTTATAATTTGGAGTTATTTATCCATTCATAGAAAGATGTCAGGAAGCGGCTGAGGATCTTAAATAGTTAGAGTAGCCCTTTATGTAGGAAAGCTCAAAAGCCCTAAGCAGGCATTTTTGCCTAGCAATGAAATCAGATCTGGGGGTAGGGAGTGGAGAAGGATGTTCCAGAAGTGGCACTAACTTGCTTATATAGGTTTATTAGGTCCAGGGTTGAAATAGAGTTTGTCTCCTGAGATCATAGGGATCGACACAGGCATTGGAATTACCAGAATTGGGAAGGCATGGCACACAGAAAGTATTGAATATACTTGTGTCAGTAAATAAATAAATGATCCAATGTAAAAGTAACCCCAAAAACAAAGTCTAAAGCAAGATCAGACTAGTAGAATTAGAGTGGGAAACTGTGAAAGCTAATATATGCGGTCAGAGGTGGGGGCTATGGTATGGAGAAAAATTCAGGCATGAGCAGGATGAAGGAGTGTAACTAGGAGGGCACAGGTGGTTGTCTGTAAGCAAAGCACTGTTGATAAGGTTTGTGTGACAAAGTAGTATGAAGGACTGTTTGAGATCTTTTCTTGTCTCTAAAGATTGTAGAATACCATAGAGATTGTAGAATACAGTAGAGATTATGGCTGAGATCAAGCTTTTTTTTTTTTTTTTTTTTGAGACTGAGTCTGGCTCTGTCGCCCAGGCTGGAGTGCGGTGGCCGGATCTCAGCTCACTGCAAGCTCCGCCTCCCGGGTTCACGCCATTCTCCTGCCTCAGCCTCCCGAGTAGCTGGGACCACAGGCGCCCGCCACTTCGCCCGGCTAGTTTTTTGTATTTTTTAGTAGAGACGGGGTTTCACCGTGTTAGCCAGGATGGTCTCGATCTCCTGACCTCGTGATCCGCCCGTCTCGGCCTCCCAAAGTGCTGGGATTACAGGCTTGAGCCACCGCGCCCGGCCGAGATCAAGCTTTATTTAGAACAGATAAATTATCTCAGACTGAATTTAAATAAGACTGTTATTGGCTCAAAGATTCCATGCCCCCCTGGCATTTTTCATAAAGAGATAAACTAGGGGTACTGGCAGAGAGGAGAGCTGGCTTCTTGAGGGCATGCCTAGGGTCCATCAGATAATGGACATGTGACTACAAACCTTGAGCACCGTTCCTGTATCACTGTCTCTTTATTTCTGCGTTCCTTCTGTATTCTAAAAGAAATCCCTTTACTTCACCTTTCTGAGAGAAAGAGGAGGAGGGGATCACTCTATTCATTACTCCCCCAGTATTGAGAAACCCAGTCAATATTTGGGCAGGTCTACAAGGGGGAGAAGACGTATTTATCATTGTGCATATTGTTGTGTTTCTGAAGGTACTGAGGAGAGATATGAAGCATAAGAGACAATATCTCTTAACAAAAAAAAAAAAAAAAAAAAAAAAACGCCTGCCCACTCAAGCTCCCAGTTTCACTTTCTGCAAGGTATGGGAAGATGGGTCCCTTCTGTACCAACAGGTCCTAGAGGCAGGACTGCAGAATTGCTAAGATACTGATCACTTGGAACAAAGTAGCTCAGAGGAAAGTGGAGGTGGATGCAGTGGGAGGCTCCAGCTAAGAGTCGACTAGATGTGCTGAATCTCCCAGAGGAGTTGCTTGGAGATGATTGCTTCATCCGGCGGGGGCGGGGGGGGGGGCGCGGGGGCTGTTGGGATCATGAACTGCACAGACTGAGTCTTTAAACAACATGATGATTGCTCATTAGAGAATTAAACAATGGGATCAACCAACTTG